>NW_020956908.1:13674-66304 GCF_003031625.1 Empidonax traillii
GGCTCTGCTGTCCCAGGGTCCTCTCCTGAGTGCTGTCCCCTGTTCTGCAGGCCTGCAGTGCGTGTGCCAGCTGTGTGAACACACCAACTTCACGTGCCAGACGGAGGGCGCGTGCTGGGCCTCGGTCATGCTGACCAACGGGCGCGAGGAGGTGGTCAAGTCCTGCGTGTCCCTCCCCGAGCTGAACGCCCAGGTCTTCTGCCACAGCTCCAAGAACGTCACCAAGACCGAGTGCTGCTACACCGACTTCTGCAACAACATCACCCTCCGCCTGCCCCTCGGTGAGTGCTGTGTGAGCGCTGCTGTCACACCTGAGGGTGGGGAAATGCCGTGCAGGGACACAGCCACGGCAGCCAGCCCATGGGGGCTTTACAGGCTGGCTGCAAAACAGCAGATGCTTTTGTCCCAGCTTGTTTCAGACAATCTAAACTGCAGCTCGGGGGGAGAGGGAATCTCTTGTGTCTTGTAAAGGTCTCCACACACTGCCTTTGGGTCCCATGAGCACTAAACATGAAGATGAAAGGAAGATGTGAAGATGTGCTCTCAGGCACACGGTGGGGTTCTTGGTCTATCCCGTGCAGGGCCAGGATTTGGACTCAGTGATCCTTGTGTGTGCCTTCCAACTCAGAATGTTCTATGATTCCATGACTCTGTGACTCTAAGAAGTGTCTGAAGAGCACTTGTAACCTCACAAGCTCTATGGGCTGGTGTATCTTCAGGAAGTTTGTGACTTGAACTGGCATTAGGCTGAATATTGGAATGATGGTATTGGAGGCACTGGTGAATTAGCAATTGTGAGGAGCCAGAGGCTGTTATCTGGGGTCTTGCAAGGGAATAACAGAACCTCTGCCCTGCCTGAGGCCTTCCAGCCTCCAACATCTCCACACATGGTAGAAAACGTGCAGTGTGTGAGTCTGCCAGGTTCAAAGTTGTGTAATGAAGTTGATTCAGTGATTTTGAAAAATAGATTTAATATTTTAACTCTTCTTTGCAAGATTTGTGTTTAATCCAGGCTTTTTCGAAAAACCTGTAAAATATACTGCTTTATCAGTGGATACCTTTTTATGCTTACACCAGTGAGAGATGTTACAGCTTAAAATGTGCAAAGCTGCTGTTGTACAGTTCTGAATGGAGTTTGAAAGACTGTTGCTATGTCATATAAACATAGGGGGGCAAACCTCAGGCAAGCCTCAGGCACTGTCACCTCTTGCTGAACCCTGGTACCCACCCTCACCTGTCCTCTGCGGTAGGAATAAGGACTATTTAAGTGTCTTTCTTTCAGTTGACCACAGAAGGGACACCCTAACTGTGGTTATGCTCTGGAAATAAAGCACCATGCTGTTGTTTTCCCAAGCTGGGATGCTGGTATCTTGGGTTAAAGCTGCTATTTCTAGAGGAGCAGTGGAGGCACATCTGTCATCCCAGCACTTGAACAGGCACTTACAAAACTAGAGGGTGCTTTGGTGCCTGTGCCTGAATTCCCGTGGCAGAGCTGCAGGTGGCAATGCCCAGTCAGAGCAGGGCTCTGGTTGCTGCCCTGGTTGGTGCCCTGGAGGACAGGAACTGGCTGTTCATTTGAGTTGGTTTTTTTTTGTTGTTTGTTTGGTTGGTTTTTGTCTGTTTGTTTCTACAGTGTCTGAAAATAGGTATCTTTGAGGACAGATTCAGCCTGGATCTCTGCTTTTTATATCCTCCTTCTTGTGAGCAGGGAATTCACTCCAGTATTTTGCATTAGCAGGAGAAAGTTTCAAAGTGCAGGATGAGTTTGCTGTAATTGTTTTTTAATTTAATTCCTTTTTGGGCTTCTACTGGTTTAACAGGGATACTTTCTGCCCCAGCTAAAGGTGAGCTTCTCCTGTCAGTGGGATGTCACAGCAGGACTGAGGAAATGCTCTGTGTGCTGCTGCCTTGAGGGTCCTCCCTTTGATGAAACATCCCTCACTCTCATTTTCTCTGCAGAACTCAGCTCTGTGCCCTCAGTGTGGAACAGGCTGGTTTGAGTTGTGGGTCAGATCCAGAGGCTCTTTCAGTTGTAGACTTGTGTCTCACAGGATTTTCAGGCCACCTTTAGGGTCTGGGAGACAGAGCTTGTGATCTCTTCCCCTACTCCACTGTGAGTGGTGTCTGTAGTCACAGTGGAAACTGGAGAATCTTAATTTTAGACTCTAGCCCAAATTGTGTATTTTTGAAGTGGTTTAAAAGGATTCTGTAGAGCTGACTAGAGCCCCCTATTAATGCAGTACATTTTCTTACTGCCTTGGAAAGAACATGTAATTTGCTCCCTGAGTAGCCTAGAAACTTGCACACACAGAGCTCAGAGCTTTTGCAAACCTTACAGTGCTCATTACGAGTCAAAAGCAAATGGCTGTGTGTGAGAATGTCTTTTCCATTTTAGGGGAAAAAAAATCCTTCCTTTTTCTTTTTTTTTTTTGCTGCCTACAAGTACTATTTTGTTTGCACAACTTGGACCAAAACTACTCCACGTTGTGAAACTGCTGAGTACTGCCAGATGTGCTGCCTCTGGTTCACACATGGCAACATGTGTCAGCTCCTATTCTTGGTTAGCCAGTCAATGAACAGGACATTCAAAATAGGATTGCAAAATGGGATTAATGGTGTTGTTTTGCTGGGTTTGGGTGGTCCTGAGGGATTGTTGGATTTCCCCAGGAGTCTGACCTTGCCCAACTGCAGTGGATGTCACCACGCTGGTGTGGCCTTTAATGGCACCCTGGGCGTGGGGTGTGTGTTGTGTTTGTGGTGTTTGTCACTCCCCTGTGTGGTTTAAGCTGTGGGGAGCCCCTTGACCCCCCAGGGGTGTGTGCAGAACACCTGATGTGCTGGCCACGGGACACCTGGTGCATGGGCTCAGGGTTGAGGATGGCCCTGACTATAATACAGGAGTTACAGTGCTGGGTTTGGAGGTATTTCTTCTAGAAAGAGTGCTACTCTGGAGCAGAGGGAGCTGCAGGAAGGAGGGAAGAGAAGGAAGGAGCTGGAAAGGCTGGGAGGGATGTAGGGCAGTGGTGAGCACACTGTGAGAAGGGGCAGCTGCACAGCCCATGCTAAAGAAGTGGCAGGACTCTCCAGCCAAGGTGAGTGGGCTGTGGCCAAGGCTCCCAGCAGGAGCAGGAGGACCAGGAGCTGCAGGTGTGGGATGTTCCCGCAGGCTCTCTCCCACTGCACCACTCCCAACGGCACCCACCGTTCCTGCTGGAGCTGACAGCCAGGCTGGCAGGGACAGGAATTTTCCAGTGGGAATGCTGGTCCCTGTGCTGGCATCAGGGACCATCTGCAGCTCCAGTCCAGGACACTGAGCCCACGGGCCAGCTGTGTGCTGCTGAGTGTCCTCTGGTGTTCCCTGAGGAACGGGATGGGGTGATGTGAGGCAGTGGTGCTGGCTGGTGATCAGGAGACCAAGCTTCCTGCACAGAAAGTGTGTGGGGAAGGACTCCATGTGGTACAGGAGTGGGCTCTGCCTCGTGGCCGGGAGCAGTGACTGAACCTGTCCCTGCCGTCCCTCCGCAGCCCTTCACTCACGCTCTGCTCCCCTCCCGCTCGTGTTCCCGCAGCGTCCGAGTCCCCCGGCAGGGCGGGCAGGCCGGCGGTGCTGGCGGTGACGGTGGCGGTGCCGGTGTGTGTGCTGGTGCTGGTGGCGGTGCTGGCCGCCTGCTCCTCCCGGGGCCGCCGGCGCTGTGCCCGCCGCGGCCGCAAAGCGCCCAGCGTGGAGGATCCCCTGTCTGAGGCCAACCTGGGCAGCTCCGGCAAGACCCTCCGGGACCTCATCTACGACATGACGACCTCCGGCTCCGGCTCCGGTACGTGGGCTGCCCTGCACGCCAGGGGGGGTGGGGTCCATGCTGTGTGACCTTCTGTCCGACTGCAAAAGTTCTGGTCTTGGCTGGAGTGGAAGAGTTAAAAGAGTGAGCTCGGAAATCAGGTTCAAGTGTGGAAGCAAATGCTGCTGGCTGATAATGAAAGGTCCTAAACTCACCTGAGTCAGGATGCTGCTTCTGAAATGTTTAGTGTTCTATTGTAAAACAACGTTACCCAAAATTCTTTTTTTTGAGCAGAATGCCCACATTTTTTTCTGTTTCTGATAGCCAGTCTACTGTGATGCCTCCATTGCAATGGAGAAGTTGTTAAACCAAAGAAACACAAAAATGAGCTGGAATTAATATATTTTAGCTCATCTGGCCAGTGGCACATCTGGGGTGTACAACACAACTTTCCCTAATTACAGCTTTTATTGAAAAATATGTAGACTGTGCTTGCTTTTATTTATAAGTGAAAAATGTAGGAATGGTGCCTAACTTAGTTGACTTTATTTCCATGAGCTGCATACTTCTGAGGATTAACTTGTTGTTCTTCCCTAATGCTTTTTCACTGCTATAATGAGCAGACTTTGGCTTTATGTACCCTGAAGTTTTAACTCTTCCCAGCCATCCCTGAGCCAGGAACAGGCCTGGGCTTGTGATGATCCAGAGCCCCGTGCAGTGGGGCAATTTGGTCTGATTTCAGCCAAAATTAAGGTTGTCTTGATTTAAATAAAAAAAAAAAATTATTTTAAGTCCCCAGAAAACACAGAATCAAACCAAACAGGTAGAGGTTATGGCTTGCAAAGGACAGTGGAGCTGCTATGATAATTTATCTTTATTTTTGAAAATATCAGTCAGAGCAGAGCAACTAATTGATTGTAGGACAGCTGCAATTCCTATCACACCAAACTGAATAGTTCAGGCCTAGTTTTTAATTTTTATTGGGGCTTTTTAATATTTTTTAAATATATGGACACCGAAAAGTAACATCTAAAAGGCTGATTTGGGGAGATATTGTGGGGAGAGGACTTTCCCCTGGCAGGCTTGGAAAACAAAGCCACGAACGCAGCTCACTGGTAAAGGGCAGTGCTGGGGTTTGAGGATCACAGTGGAGCTATTTCCCAAGTCCCTGTCTCTCCTTTTAACTAGGTTTGCCTCTGCTGGTCCAGAGAACCATTGCCAGGACGATTGTCCTGCAGGAAATTGTGGGAAAAGGCCGCTTTGGCGAAGTGTGGCGCGGGAAATGGTGCGGGGAGGACGTGGCTGTGAAAATCTTCTCCTCCAGAGACGAGCGCTCCTGGTTCCGGGAGGCAGAGATTTACCAGACGGTCATGCTGAGGCACGAGAACATCCTGGGCTTCATCGCTGCCGACAACAAGGGTACGGGGCGGGGTGGGCACCGGGGGCTTCTCCAGGGAAGGCTTTGCCCACACAGCGTTTTTAACGACCGTGCTTCCCCCGGGCAGATAACGGCACGTGGACTCAGCTCTGGCTTGTCTCCGAGTACCACGAGCAGGGCTCGCTGTTCGACTACCTCAACAGGGGCACGGTGACGGTGGAGGGCATGGTCAGGCTGGCGCTGTCGGTGGCCAGTGGCCTGGCCCACCTCCACATGGAGATCGTTGGCACACAAGGCAAGTGTTTCCCTCCCACTTGTCCTTCCGGTATTTTAAGGAGCTTCGGTGTTGTTTGCAGGAACATTTACAGGTGATGTGAGATCGTGAAGCGCCTTCCAAACTGTTCACACCAAGAGGAATGGTGTGTGAGCGCTGCAGGGCAACAGGGATGTCACCTTCCCACTTCTGCTGTCTGCACCTCATCCATGGCTTTCAGTGGATGCCTGTGGGAGCAGCTGTGCTAAAGAGAAGTGAGCCCTAACGAAGGAAAAATTAGGAAAAGCTTCCCCAGGGGGGCTGTTCAGCTCTGACACAGCTGCCCGGGCAGGTGGTGGGGTCAGCATCCCTGGAGGGATTGAAAAGCTGTGTAGATGTGGCACCTGGGGACATGGGTTAGTGGTGGCTTTGGCAGTGCTCTGGGAACAGATGGCCTCAGTCATCTTGGAGAGTTTTTCCACCCCAAGCCATTCCATGATTCTGTAATTTTATAAATTAATTTGCAGGGTGAACTTCCAGTTTCTTTTTTTTGTGTGTTTTATTCCTGAAACACAGATACTGAAACAAAAATGCCATGGAAGTTTTCTTTTGAAGTTGACAGCATTTAGCAGAGCTTTGCTTGCTCAAAATAGGCTTCAGTGTTTCTATAGGGAATAGTAACAAAAGTGAATAAAACTGTTTCCACATCCTTGCTCATTATATTAAAATCCACACCGTTCTTATCAAAATTGGAGGCGGTTTCTCTCCCTGTGAACAGGGAAGCCAGCGATCGCACACCGAGACCTGAAATCCAAGAACATCCTGGTGAAGAGGAACGAGACCTGCGCCATCGCCGACCTGGGCCTGGCGGTGAAGCACGACTCGGTGCTGAACACCATCGACATCCCCCAGAACCCCCGCGTGGGCACCAGGAGGTGGGGCTGCCAGCCCCCAGACGGGCTCACTCCATGGGGACAGCTCTTCCCAGCCCTCCCCTCTGTCAGTGATGTCCCCTCCACTGACGGTATCGGCCGGGGGTCCCGCAGACCCTGCCCCTCCACGCTGGGTGGGAGCGGGAGGTGATTGCTGTTCCCATGGAATGGAACTCCCTGTCCCGCTTGGGATGCGGCTCTGGCACGGATCTGGGCCTGGTCAGGGCATGGCTCCAGTGCCAGGAGGGGTCACCTGGCCCTGGCACATGGCAGGGTAACCGTGGCCTTCTGCAGGAGCCAACCTGCCCCCGTGTGCTCCCCAGGTACATGGCTCCCGAGATCCTGGATGACACCATGAACATGAGCATCTTCGAGTCCTTCAAACGAGCAGACATTTACTCCCTGGGGCTGGTGTACTGGGAGATAGCCCGCAGGTGCTCCATTGGAGGTGAGCTGCCTTTTCACACAATCACAGAATCCCAGCTTGGTTTGGGTTGGAAGGGACCTTAAACTCATCTCGTTCCACCCTCTGCCATGGGCAGGGACACCTTCCACCAGCCCAGGTTGCTCCAAGCCCCGTCCAACCTGGCCTTGGACACTTCCAGGGATCCAGGGGCAGCCACAGCTTCTCTGGGCAACCCATGCCAGGGCCTGCCCACCCTCCCAGCCAGCAATTCCTTCCCAATCTCCCATCTGTCCCTGCCCTCTGGCAGTGGGAAGCCATTCCCTGTGTCCTGTCCCTCCATGCCTTGTCCCCAGTCCCTCTCCAGCTCTCCTGGAGCCCCTTTAGGCCCTGCAAGGGGCTCTCAGGTGTCCCTGGATCCTTCTCTTCTCCAGGGGAACCCCCCCAGCTCTCCCAGCCTGGCTCCAGAGCAGAGGGGCTCCAGCCCTGGAGCATCTCTGTGACCTCCTCTGGACTCTCTCCAGCAGCTCCAGGTCCCTCCTGTGCTGGGGACCCCAGTGCTGGCTGTAGCTCATTTTGTGATCCTCACCACTTTTATCTTCAGTAAAACCAAAGCACTCCTGGTTACTGCAGCAGTAAGTGGGGACAGAAGATGTCACGGAGCTGTTGTTCAAGGTGGCCCCCAAAGGTCCTCTGTTCTCTCTCACTGCTTGTAGAAACAATTCGAGTTAGTTGTGGAGCAGGTACTTTGTATTTTGTGTTACTTCCCCAATAAATGTTCCCTAGGAATCACCGAGGAATACCAGTTGCCTTACTATGATGTTGTGCCTTCTGATCCTTCAATAGAAGACATGAGAAGGGTTGTCTGTGAGCAGAAGCTCAGACCCAATATTCCAAACCAGTGGCAAAGCTGTGAGGTAAAACCAGTTTTCTGTGGTTTTGTTGTTGTTGGTGGTTTTTTGTTTGTTTTGTTTTGTGTTTTTAATTTAATTTAGTTTATTAGTTTAGTTTCTAGTTAATTTTTTCTAGTTTTATTTTATTATTTATATTTTTGAATTTAAATTAAAGCAGAATTTTTTCAGTGAGAAACAGGGTACTCGGTGCCCATCCTCTCCTGAATTTCAGATGTGTAGCTGTCCTTCAGCTCTCAGCTCAGCTCTTTGCACCAAGTGCTCAACTCTCTTCAGTGTGGATCTTCAGTAACGCTGCTGCTGCTGTGTCACTGTTTCAGAGAGCTGCACTTTATTTTCCTGTATTGCACTTGCAAAACAAAGAGCGGGAGGTGCCGGTTGTACTCCTGAGGGTGGATCTCAGGGAAAGGTTCTCCCCCCAGAGGGTGGTTGGCACTGAACAGGCTCCCCAGGGCAGTGGGCACAGCCCCAAGGCTGCCAGAGCTGCAGGAGGGTTTGGTGGAAGATGCTCTGGGGCACAGGGGGGATGGTTGGGGTGTCTGTGCAGGGCCAGGAGCTGGAGTGGATGATGCCGGTGGGTCCCTCCCAGCTGGCGGGTGTGTCTGTGTGTGCAGGCGCTGCGGGTGATGGGCCGGCTGATGCGGGAGTGCTGGCACGCCAGCGGCGCCGCGCGCCTCACCGCCCTGCGCGTCAAGAAGACCGTCTCGCAGCTCTGCCTGCAGGAGGACTCCAAAGCCTGACCGGCCTCCCCGCGCCAGGAGGCGGGAAGGGACTCTGCTGTTCATCTTTCCACGTGTGATAGTATTGTCATTTCTGGTCTACCTCAGGTAACGTGGTTCAGTGTTGCAGTGCCCGCAGCGGAGCACTGGCCTCCGGCGGCGCGTTCGGCCGTGGCGAGAGGCAGCTCGGGACTCAAAGCTCGGGTTTGGTACGGCAAGGCCGTGACTTGCTTTGGTTTTGTGAGTAAATTGGACACCAGGCGAATGCAGGAAGGAACTTAAAGCATCGCAGCAGTGTAAAAACGCCTTTTGCTGTTGCACTTTTCATCCTCCTCAGACCCCAAATGTCCTGGAAATGTGTGGTGTTGGTTAAAGCTGTGAGCAAAAAAAACCCTCCTGTTCTGTCCTCGAATCAAGTAAAAGACCAAATTTAGCCCAGCTTTTCTCCTATTTTTATGCATGAATCTGAAAAGGGGCTATCAGTAAATGCATTTTGAATGACTATATTTATTATTACCTAAGCAATTAAAAAAGATGGAAATTCCACTAAGGGTGTACCTTGTGAACAAAACCATCGAGACAGTTCTCTATTAACATTTATATTTATTGTCTCAGTTTCATGTACAATATTATGGTTAGGATTTCAGTTGTTTTACTCTGTTTATTTGTTTGTTGAACAGATCAACCAAGGGATAACTTTTCTTTCCAACAGTTTGTAGAAAAAATAATAGAGGCAATACTTTCCATTAGTTACGTAGGGGTAAAGTGGGAGAAATTCTACCTAAACAGAGAAAATATTTATTTTTAACAAAATCTTGCTAATCACTGGTAACATTTTTTTTAGTGCCTTTTGATGTGTTGGGGGAAGCTTTAACAAAAGCCAATAAAGCCTTTTCAGAGGTTTCTTATGGAATTCTGTAACACAACCAGGCTGGTGATGAGTATTAGCATCTCTGATCATGTTTCCATAATTCCACAGCCATCAAAGTGAGGTGTTGTATCAGAATTCACTGATGTTCTGGCATTTTGTGAACTGATGCTTCTCCCCCACTCCATGGCCCACATATTTGAATGTAGTATTCTAATATTTTTAATAGCCTAAATTATACATTTCATAATCATAAGGTTCTTTAAATCCAGCTGGTCCATGGAAATTAAGCCCAAAGATGTTTCCAGGATAGCAAAGCTCTGCAAAAATCTGGTGTGGCCCACGCAGCTCCCTGGCAGTCAATCGTTGGCTGATCACAGTGTGTCAGATTGATCTTCGGTGTAAAATCTCTTGAACTGGAACTGTTGCAGGGAAAAACAGGGCAAACTTTTACTGAGTGGGGTGATCTGTACTATCAGCACTCTGGGTTTCTTCCTGACACACATCTCCAGGACATTATGGATACTTTATGGCTGTTAATTGCCCATAAATAGGCTCTGATGCAATTGATGTGTTTGCACAGGTGCTTGTGTTAAATTATGCAGGTCATTCTGTGCTCTGGAGCTGAGCAGTGGAGAATATTTCCCTTAAATTGCTGGCAGACTTTTCTCCAGTGTGGTTTCTGAGGTATAACCAAAGGTGTCTCACAGATTTGGGCCAGATTGGATGGGGCTTGGAACAACTTGGTCTGGTGGAAGGTGTCCCTGCCCATGGCAGGGAAGGGAACAAGACAGGCTTTAATGTCCCTTCCAACCCAAGGCACCCCGTGATTTAATTGTTATGTGCTTCAACTACATGAACTGCCCCGTAGAGCTCAGTGGATGTGACTTTCTAGGTTGCCTGAGGAGTAATTTCAGCATGATCCAAAGCATGATGCTGACTTGGGTATCAAAAAATTTGCAAACCTAAGATCCAGCACTTGTTCTTGTAGAGCATAAGTTGAAAGAAATTCCCTATCTTAAAGAGGAACACTCGAAGATACTTTTTTTTTTTTTTTTTTTAAGTGGGGGAAGGGTTTCAGTTTTCAGTTGCCATTCTGGCATCTCTGAAGATTGTTGATCAGCCCTGTAATTTGAAAAGACCTTTTTGGTGCCTAGCTGGGAGGTGTGGGTGGAGGATTCTCAGGCTCAGCTCCCTTGCACATGTCACAGCTCCAGCCCCAGGAACACTTTAACCCTTCCCCTGCACATATCTCAAGGTATCAGATATTATGGTCTGTTTGTCCTGGCCTTTCACCTAACTCAGTATTTTTGCACTGGTTTTCTTTTTTCTTTTGTTGTTGAGACTATAGTTAAAACATAACTGAGCCAAGGGCTGATGATGTTGTATTGAGCTCTGAAATGTTTGCAAACTCTACACTCCTTTAAAGAAACCCCAAAGAACCATTGTTTTAGTGGCCTTTCCCCTCCATGTGGATTTGTCCGGTTCTAATTTACGCACAGGTTATGCCAAGACACTTCTGTGCGGTTTGGGGAGGCTTAGGTTTCCTCTGAGGTTACAATGCACCTGCTAATCTTCACAAGTTCCTAAACTCATAAAAATTTTCAAGGTCAAGGGTGCTCAAACCCCATCACCACATTCAGCCTCTCCTAATTGATGCTTCTATTTGGGAGGAGTTACTAATATTTTATACTTTGTTTCTAATAACAACCTGAAGCTTAATGCAGGGATTATGGACTAAAAGGGAAAGTTAATTAATGTTTCCTCTAGCACCAATTTTTTCTGTGTTTCCTGAGCTGCTGCCCCCAGACAGCCCTTGAGAAATTCAGGCTGTAATCTCCTCTGCACTTGGGTACTTTTATTATTTGCACTTAACCAAGGTCATTCCCTCATGTAACCCTATAACAAACCCTACAAGAGTTTAGTCATTGCTAAACCATTTCTTTCCTTGGTAATAAATTCAGGAATTGTAGATAAATTTATTTAGAAATATGTCCAGTCCCTACAACAGGTTTGAACTCTGAGCAGGGCACGTTCTTCTCTCAGTCCCCGTCTGCCCAGAGCTCCTGTGCCCCTGGAGGCTCTCCCAGCTCACCCTCACTCCTGGGAAGGAGGGGTTTGTGTTTCATGCCTTGCATGGGGATGGTGTTGTGTGAACTGCCTCCCCATTTCGGGGTGTGGCCCCGGGGTGCTGCTGGGACAGGTGCTGTTTCTGCAGGGCTCCCACCGCGGGGGTGGAGGCTCCACCGCGTCCTGCGGGTTCACAGGCAGGGAGGAACAGGAGCATTTTTGTGTTCCTGAAGATTAGGGCTCAACCCCCCCTGTTTGGTTCGGTGCAGGTCTGTCAGGCTGTCCTTGGGCTGTCCTTGAGGTGTCCTTGGGGAGCCCTGGGCCGGCACCTGGGTGCCCCCAGCAGCACCGGGAGCGAGTCCCCTCCTCTGCCCTCCGCTGTGTGTCTGTGATTCCAGGGATCGTCCCCAAGGGCTGTGGGACCCCAATCCCCCAAAAGCTTTTAGGGAAAGGCATCCGAGTTCTGCTCTAACAGGCAGAACGATTTATGAATGTACAGGGAATAAGACTGAGGTACAATATATTTCTGCAGAATATAAGAAATGTGCAATAAGTTGTAGCTTACACTGAATGTATTTTTGGATGAATGGACTGGATGTATTTTGAATGTAGCTATGACGTTTGTGTCTAAACCTGCTGTTGTTCTCAGTTCCTAAAGAGAAACGTGTCATATTTTGTCAATCTACAAACCACTTCCTGAGTTGTCTGTTTTTAAAAGAAGCATTAATATTTTATCTGGAACATTGTAATATTTCTGAAATAAGTATAGTGGTGCAGTGCTCAACCCTCATCTTGTGAAATACATGAACTGTGTACACTGCAGAGTTATTTTTAAAACTATTGCTAAAGTTATTGCTCGATATTGCAGCTGCCTGGATGTAAATAATGGTTTAGCTGTTGTATTTTGTACGCGGATTTTTCACCCCACATACTTTGGGGAAGACGTGGCTGTTTTAATAAATTCAGTGTACTCTGCCCTGGTGTTCCCGTGAAGTGTAAAATTGTTTTTATTTTTAAAAATTTTTAAAATTGCTTTTATTTTATTTTTTTCCTTGAAAAGACCACTGTATTGTAGCAATTACTTGTGAATTCTTACTCCTTGGTCCCTGCGCATCTCCAGGAAGGTGGCATCGCCACAGTGCTGGCTGTGCAGGTTTGGCTGTGGCCAGGCAGTCGGGGCTCTGGAGCAGGTCCCGATGGAACGGCAGCAGCTGGTGGTTCATCGGTGAACATCGGCTGCCATCCCCTGGCCACCGCCGCGCCGGGTGGGCGTCTGTCGCTCGGGAGAGCAGCGCTGCACTTCCCGCAGCCTGAGAAATTCCTGCTTCCCCGAAACACCCTGCTCCAGCACTCCTGGCTGGAGGGGCAGCTGGTGGAGGGTTTGGAATAATTCCCCATTTTCTTGTTAGGTAAACCGACTGCCCAGGAGCCATCGGTGCACAGCTGGCAGCACAGCAGAGGAGCCAGCTCCCGAGTCCCTGAGGGTTTGTGTCCTGCAGGATGACTCCTCTCTCCTTCCTCCTGCCCTGGTAAGGTGAGTGTGGGCAGAAACCCTGCAGGCACAGCAGCCTTGGAGGAGTGGATGTTCCACCCCCGGAAGCATTTAGGGTCAGGTAGGACCGGGCTTGGATCAGCCTGTCTCGTGGGAGATGTCCCATCACTCGGGCCCTGACAGAGCGAGGGCCGTGCTGGGGAGGAGGCTGGGGCAGGGCATCCTTGTGATCTCCCAGACACACACGAGCAGCTGCTGTGGGCAGCGGGGTCTGACTCGTGCTCCCCTCTGCCCCTGGCGAGGATCTGTGCGGCTCTGAGCATGAGCAGCGATGAGCGGCCAGGCTGGGAGGGAGGGGTGTGGGATGTGTGTCGGGGCTGTGGGGTGTGTCTCAGGGCTGTGGGGTGTGTGCTGGTGGTGTGGGGTGCCTGGCAGGGCTGTGGGGTTCATTGTGGGGCTGTGGGGTGCCTGCTGCGGGTGCAGGGTGTGTGGATGGTGTGGGATGCGGGTCATCAGAGCGAGCACGGGGCTGCTGGGGCAGCTCTCACCAGGGTCTTGCTTTGTGCTCTGATGGGAGGTGGCATTTGTTTCTGCCCTCAACTTGTTTACAGATGAGTCACTGGGTTTCAGGAACGTCAGAGAGGGCTGCCAGAGGAACCGAAATGTGCTTTGTTTGTTACCAAAGCGCTCACCGGGGTGACCGTGAGCAGGAAAAGGGGAAGTGGCTTTGAGTCACCCGCTCCCCGCATTGCTCAGCGTGCAAGTGAGGAGATGCCCCTCTGGGCTACAGCTGCTTCTCTCACGAAAAAGGAGAGAGCTTTTCCCCTCTCCTGCAGAGCTTTTTAAACCCCTCTTTCCTGCACCTTAATCCAGAGGGGTTCCCCCCCAGGAACTGGAGATGAAGGACAGATGTCTAAATTCGTTGCTGCAGAGCTGCTGTGCTGTGCAACATTTCCCTGTCCCCATCGAGGCACAGGGACTGCAGGATTCCTCTGCACATCAGCCACCAATTCTCCTCCAGGTGTGTGGAGCAGATGTTTCCTGACAGGATGTTTCTCTGCTTCAAGATGCCGTGTTTTTGAGGGATGAACGTTTAAGATGGGGATGGTGGACTCAGTGTGTGCACCTGTCTGGGCACAGCGTGCCTGCCCTCCTGTTCACCCACCTGTCACCCCTGCATCTTCCTCGGGCCCTGGCCATCCTGGAGAGGTGCAGGGATGACATCTGGCCAGGGCTGGCCCTGGCACTGTGCCTGCCTGGGCTCTGCTGTGGCAGCCCCTTCTATCCCTTCCCGGAGCCCCTCAGTTGACTTTGCTGTGTGTCCCCAGACCTGCTGTGCCAGATAAGTCCTTGCTCCCCACTGTGATCCAAGTGCTGTGCTGAGGGCATCGCTCTGCCCTTGCTCTGCCATGTTTTCAGCTCCTGCTCTTGGCCTTCAGCTCTCGTTTCCCTCTCCGGAACTGGAAGTCCTGCACTGACACCATTAGCCAAAGGCAGTGTTATTTTCCCCATCTTTGCCAAAAGGTGATTCTAGGGATGCCAGGAATGCCGAGCAAGTCAGAGAATGAGCAGGTTGAGTTCAGATGAATGCCTGAGGCAGGCAGGGCCACGAGGACAAATCCTGGCAGAGCAGCAGCTGTTGGTGAGAATTGCTGTGCGCAGGAATGGAAAAATTAAGCAGATTTCTGCAACTGCCAAGCCCGATTCTTAACTCCCCTGTGAGCACAAGGCACACCGAGAGCCTGGGGCTCTGCTGAGAGGGATTTGTGTAACGTGCACCTAAACCACAGGTCACGTGGCGGCCTTTCCGCTCTCACCCGTGTCGGTGGCGGCGGCTGCAGTTCCGTGGCCATGGCGCGGTGCTTGGCAGTGCCGCTCTGAGCCCCCTCACCATGGCCCTGAGGCGGCTCCTGCAGCAGAACCACACCACCAACCCCGTGGGCTCCTGCCCTGCTGACGGGGAGCTGGCACTGCCCATGGACGGCCGGCGGATCCAGCTCCTGGCCAGCACGGTGGGCACGCTGCCCCGTGGGCGCAAACAGGTACGGGCTGGCTGTGGGAGGCTGGGGCTCCTCCTGCCACCTGGGCATCACCCACGAGTGACCATGCAGGCTCCCTGTGGCCCCTGGGCTCGGGGTGCTGGCAGGATGACTGCTGGGTGCCATTGGCTGGGCCCATTTTGGGGATGGCGATGGAATCTTTTGACAGTGTAGGATGCTCTGGCAGTGTGGGATGCTCTGGCAGTGTGGGATGCTCTGCCAGTGTGCAGAGCTCTGGCAGTGTGGGAAGCTCTGGCAGTGTGGGAAGCTCTGGCAGTGTGGGAAGCTCTGGCAGTGTGGGATGCTCTGCCAGTGTGGGATGCTCTGGCAGTGTGGGAAGCTCTGGCAGTGTGGGAAGCTCTGTGAGGAGCGAGGGACAGGGTGTCTGTCCTGCCTGTGAAGGGCAGCAGCAGCAGAGATCCAGCTCCTGCTCAGCTCCTTCTCCGTTTCCAGCCGTGCTGAGAGCCAGGGGGCTCGTGCTGCCTGGGTGCTCCTTTAAAGGTGCATTTACCCCAGTCTAACAGCCTGCCCACCGTCCTCTGCTCTGCAACACTGACAGGGAGCACCCACCAGGAGCTGTTTCCATCTGGACATGGGATTGTTTTTGTACAACTGTTCAGGCTGTTGGGGCTGTCTCTTTTGCTGGGCTTTCCCCCCAGTACAGCACAGAGCACCCACATTGCTTCACCTTGTCCTGGGATTCCCAGAGAACTGTCCTGCTGAGGCTGAGAACTGTCAGCTGAGCAGTTCCAGCTCTGGACTTCTTGTCTGACGTGAAGAAGCCTGAATAGAAAGTGTTTTACACACATTATAGTCTGAAATTAGGGTCAGAAAAATAGCGTGTAATATCTGTGCACTTAAGGTTTCACTTTGTTCAGCCACAGAAACGCACTTCATCCATTTTTTGGTACAAATGTGGGGACATAAGGGAAAGCCAGAGCCAGACCAGTCCTGGGGATGCTGCTGCTGGGTGGCACCAGCTCCCAGCACTGTGGTGGAGCTGCCCTCGGTGTGGCTGAGCAGCCCTTGGTGTGATGGACCCACCCTGGGTGTGACTTGTCCCCCTGGGTCTGGCGGTGGCTGCTGGCAGGGAAGGGTGGCAGTGACAGCTGTGCTGTGGCTGTGGCTGGTAAAGCTGAGTTACAACACACGTCAGAACCGAGGACGCACTGCAGGGCCCTTCCCCTGCGCAGGGTCCATCGCCCTGTGTGCCCCTTTCAGCCCTCCCACCTTCTCTGCAGTGGATTCTTACTCAGTGGCCTCTCCCTCCCCTCCTTGTCCCTCGACAAGTAAAGGCATGCCCAGTTTCTGTAGATCACACTGGGGCACCATTTTATCCTGCTGAACAAACGTTTCACTGATAATGTCATTCCTTATTCCTGGTTCAATTTTATGGGAAGAATCGATCATCCTGGCTATTCCCAGAGACCTCTCCAGGCACTGGCTGAAACAGGGATCCTGGATGCCCGTGTCTGCCTGGGAAATGCTGTGTAGCTGCCACAAGAAACTCAGAGCTCGCTGTCTGCACTCACCCACATTTGTGGGTGCTTCATGCCTCTCTTGGCAGGTGCTTGGTTCATAAATGCCCACAAATTTTTAGAGGAAAGGTACAAAGATGAGGTGAGCTCCTGGTGCAGCAGAGATGTGATTTGGGCACTGAGCTCAGTGCCAGCATCTGAAAGGTGGCTTTGACCTTCGGGTGCTTTTCCTCCTGCTTGGAAAGTTCCAGTTCCCGTTTGACCAAGGCACAGGCTGTGCTGGTGGAAGGTGCTGATGGGATGCCACCAGCTGCTTTTAGCTTTTCTCTAAACTGCTGATTTTAGCCGTGTGCCTCTCTTTACAGAGAGGGTAATCAAGCATTGGAACAGCCTACCCAGAGAGGTGGTGGATTCACCATCCCTGGAGGTTTTCAAGCAGAGATTGGATGTGGCCCTTAGTGCCATGCTATAGTAATTGGAGTTGGATCAGGGGTTGGACTTGATGATCTTGGAGGTCTTTTCCAACCCAATCTATTCTATGATTCTATGATTCTATGAAGAGCCACAGACCTACTGACCCCTATCCTCTCCCACTTCTGGTCACAGCTTGCCTTAGCCAGATCCAGCTCCTCGGGTGACTCCTCCAAGCCACAAAGGTATGATTCTATGATTCTAGAGTCCCTGTTATTGTCTTATTCTGCATGAAACGCGTCCTGGGAATCTTCCCAGCTCAAGGGGGATCAGGGTGTAAGGCAGAGACTGGTACCCAGTACCTGGGTAGTGCAGGTGGCCTTTGGTTGGAGCTAGTTTGGGTAAGGAAAGAGGCAGCACCACCACTGCCCCATCAGAGGGACAGTGTGGGGACACCCCCCAGGCCCAGGGAGAGGGGATGGTGGGAACAGGATGGTTTTGGTTGGAAATGCAGGTGCACAAAGCATTTCACCCCATGTTCACACGGAACTGTGTGCGTTCCTCCTGCAGACACCTGGTTGCTATATTGAAAGAAGATAAAGAGACCTTTGGGTTTGAAATCCAGGTAAGACTAAAATGACAAGTTGATTCATTAAAAAACAAAATGTGGTGCAGAGTCTAGAGTGTCACATCCTTAAAATCAGGTTAAGGCAGCCCAGAGCAGAGGAGAGCAACTGTCAGATTCTGTGAAATTCGAAGAGCTGTCAAATTTCAAAAGAGCTTTTCTACATTCCACTGATATAGAACTGGGATGTTTTTCCAAGGATTTTTTCATAGCAAAGGTCACAGATGAGAATTTCTGGCATTCTCACAAATCAGAGTGTTGAATGTAAGAGAAATCCCATCCAAATCCACATAAGAAGCAATGGCAGTGCCTTCTTGCCTCCATAGGTAAATATTTTTTTGAGAATTGTGTATGAAAATATTGTCATATAAAATGAGAGAAATCAAAAGAACTCTCTTCAAAAAATACCTTATACTGGCTTTTTGCTACCTCCTTTAACATACAGAGGTATGTACTTTTGAAGATGTAAAATACTGGTGTATTTTTGAATGACTGCTAAGCATAACTTTGAGGGGGGCTAAATCATATAGGAAGAGATTCTGTTCAATGCAGAAGTCAGTAAATCATCAGAGAGGAAAACCAGGATTTTATCAGGAGTACAGCTAGTGGGAGATTTTTGTTCCATAGGTTTTTGTGAGAAAGGCAACTTCCTAGATCAGCAGGCCTAGTAAAATCCTGGCTCTAGTTAAAAATTATCCCAGGAATGAAGGGCTATAGTTTGGGAGCAGTGGGATCTGCCTGCCAGCAGCAGGGCACCTTCAAAGTACTCTGACAAGGAGAAACAGTATTTTTGGTGAAATCAGAGTTTCAGGCAAAGCTTAACTTTGCCCACTTTGGGTCTGTGAGTAATGAGTGGGTCAGAGCTCAGCTCGTGAACAGAGGAGAGCTTTCAGAAGGGAGGATAATTGAGTCGATTATTGGGCTTTTGTGTAAACTGTCAGGGCAGATTTTCATTGTATGTGACATTCTGATTAAAAATAATTGTTCTTGGCACGTTTTCTTCCTGAATGCACGTTTAGCGTGAGCACTTCATAGAAAGTCTTGGCCGTGGAGAGGCAGCCTCTGATACCGAGGATAACCATTATTTAGAAGCTGTACTTTCATTACTATGAGTTAAATTTAGGCAAAGCAGAATAAGATGATGTGAAACTTTAGGTCTGCATCTGCAGGGAGCTCAGGCTTCCCTCGGTGCTCTTAGTTTAACCAGAAGTCTTACTGCTGGTCCAGGGGCTGCAATCCTGTGCTGGGGGGATTTGGACAGACAGATAGGCTCTGAGCTCACCCAGTCTCCCCTCCTTTGTTCCACACTGACTGAGAAAATGGGGAATCCAGTGTGAGTTGTTCAGTCTGGCTTTGAGGCAGCAGCCTCAGGTCTTCAGGGAGCTCAGCCTCAGTGCTCAGTGCTGGAGGCAGATGTGCCGAGCTATTTGCATGTCACCAGAGGACGTTTCCTGCCCTTGCAAGTTCCAGGGGGGCTGTGGTGATGGCTTTTGCTTTTCTCTAAGTTCATGTCAGCACCCAAAACCACACGAGGGATTTCTGTCTAGAGTTACTTGATGTACATTTAAATATGTAAGTCAACTTTTGAGGAGTGTGGGGATGTGTGTGGATGATGAGTTTCAGAGGCTGGAATAGCAAAAGTAGGTTCAACTCTTCTTTCTTTTTGTTTCCCATTGCAAACTGAGCTCTCTGGCAGCAGCAGCTGCCTCCACACAGCATTCCCAGTGAGGAGGAGTTAACCTCTTGCAAAGCCCCTGTCCCATCCTGCCATCTTCCAATGGCTGGGAACGAGACATCCTTCCAGAGAGCCATCCCCACCCATGCTGACAGATATTCTTGGTTAAAGTTAATGAGTTTTTAATAATAATTTGAATAACGAACTTGCTTTAAAACTAGCCTATTTTTTTTTTTTTGCAAACACAGCATTCAGGAACCTGTCAGGTGTCTCTGCTGAGCAAATGCATTTCTAACTGTTGGGTTATAACATTTTGGGGCCCATCACAGCCCTCTCACTGGAAAAATGTAAAAGGTTGTTGAATTTTAAATGGTTTTAATGGCTCCAGTGTCGGTAACTCTGTCCCTTTGGCATTAACAGACTGTTAGGTTTCCAAACCAAAACGATTTCTCCCTGGAGGTGTGCACTTGCATCTGCAAAATTCAAGAGGAAAGTCCTGCCCATCTCTCTGGCCTACAGACTGGTAACTATCCATGGGTTTTGCTGCTGGGGGAGGTCTCACCCTCCTTTCTCCCTGTTCCTGTTTTTGAGGAGCAGGTGGAAGATGTGCAGGGGCTGTGGGTGCTCATTTTGGCCTCCGTGTGTCTCCAACAGGCGACATCCTCGTCAGCATCAACGGCGTGAACACCGAGGGCTTCGGTCACAAGCAGATAGTGGACTTGATAAAGTCTTCAGGGAACTACTTGAGGTGGGTGTCCCTCCTTCAGGTGGGGTTTGGGTTAATATTCTCTCCTGCAGAAGCCAGGAGAGCTCCTCGTGCTGCCCCCCAGCCCTGCGCTGTCTCGGAGGCAAAAACCCCTGAGGGCAGGGCTGGGCTGGGCAGAGTCTCTGCAGGTTGAGACCTCCATCACTTGTTCTCCACAGGTTAGAGACGGTCAATGGGGCCTTGTTCCTGCGGAAAATGGAGCTGGAGGCCAAGCTGCAGGTCCTCAAGGTAATGTGATTAATTAGATATTCTGCTGTCGATGCAGAGGGCTGGGTCAGGTGTGTGTCAGCAGGACTGGGGGTCCTGGCAGGGGCTTACACCCAGTGGGTCCCCTGCAGCCAGCACCCCCAGCACTTGTAGCCCTAGTCCCTGTGATATTACTTTTCCAAAATGGGGAATAGAGAAGAAATGTGGCTGCAATCCCACGACTGCTCAGGAGAGCTTATGCTGGTCAGTTTGGCTGTAGGAATGTCCAGCTGCACAGACTTCATCAGATTGGTGGGGAGGGACCTCCTGTCCCCAGGCACAGCCTCACCTGTTTGGTGGGTGTTTTTAATCAACTCTGCCATGATTTATTGTACACCAAAAGCTGACCTGCCACAGAGAGAAGGGAATCATTGCAGGGTGTTGGATGGCTCGTGGCCCTGGGAGGCTGTAAGGATGTTCCAGGTGTTTTCTCAGCACGGGGCAGGAATGGTTGGCTGTGCCCCCCACACTCCACTCTGCAAGACCCAGGGAGGAGGAGTGGGGTGCCCGTTCCCAGCAGGGTCTCTGGGGCTGTGGGGGGCTGTGGAGGAGTGCTGGCATTGCCACGACTGTTTGAAGGTGGGCTGCATGCTCTCTGGGTTTCAGCCTGTGTGCTCTCCAGATTTCAGGCTCCTTTTTTCCAAATTAGATGTGGCCAGTAGCTCAGCCAGAGCACCCTGGGCACAAGCAGACTCATGTTTTAGGGAGGAAATGTGCTAAACTCCGGGAAAACTGTCTCAGTAAAAGCCAGACACATGAGCATTTCCTGGAGCTGACCTGCACTGTTCAGAGGCTGTTTTCTTGACAAGTGCCCTGTGCTTCTGCGAAGTGACGAAGCCTCTTCCTTCTCCTCCACAGCAAGCGCTGCACCAGCGGTGGGGGGAGCTGCGGGCGCTGCTGGCCCGGGAGCGGCACTTGCTGCACGGTATGTCCTGGGACGGGCACCACACCACAGCGCTGCCTCGGAAACGCCACCGCTGCAGGCCGGCTTTTGCTTCCTTTCCCCCTCCTAATCAAGGCGTGAGGCTGGCCCTGGCAGAGCTTTTGTCCCGGCAGTAATGAACTTTGATGCTGCTTGACTGATGCAAACCAAGGTGTCTTTGCGTCAGTCCTAGGAAATGAGTCTATGTGGGTGGCAAAGCTTTTTTTCCATTCTTAATTCGGATTTACCAGGGCAGAGGTTTGGTTGGGTATTTTTTACGGGCTGCCCAGGGAGCTGGTTTGATTGTACGATCCCCATTCTGTGGGAAACACCTCACACAGCCAGAAAAAGCCTCCCCTGTGGAGAGGGGCTGCTCCGTGTGCCAAGGGGCTGGGCACGGCCCTTCCCCGTGCTGCCACGGCACAGCATCCTGCTCCTGGCCCTGAGCGGTCACTAATGCTCCTCTCTGCCTCCTGCTTCCAGGGAAGGTGACCGATAACGCTCTGCTGGGCGCCCTGGACCTGGAGGAGCCCAGCTCGTGCGGTGGCTGCAGCTCACCAGGACCCCTCTTCCCCGCCAAGCCCCGCTTCTCCAGCGAGAGCAGCTCCCGCAGCCGGCTGAGCTCCATGACGGTGGGCAGCGAGGACAGCTCTTTCCAGGGCAGCGCCTGTGAGGACTGGGCTGCAGAGAGCCTGAGCCGCCAGTCCAGCACGGACGATGACTGCGTGTTCCCCAGGGACGGGGACAGCGCTGCCGGGAGGAGCTCCCTGCGCAGGAACCGCAGCATCAGCCTGGCCAGCAGCGGCTCCATGTCCCCGCTCTGGGAGAGCAGCAGCTACTCCAGCAGCTTCGGGACCCTCCCGCGGAAAAGCAGGAGAGCCAGCGTGCGGAAGCACCTTTTGAAATTCATTCCAGGGTTTCACCGGGAGCTGGAAGAGGAAGAGAGTCGGGTCTAACGTCACACGCGTCACCCTGGATGTCTGGGCTCTGCACGTGGGACCGAGGCAGCCCCTCACCCCGAGCACTCCGTGGGTGAAGGGTGGTGGCACGGCAGGGCACTCCTCCAGATAACAGCACTGATGAGATTTACGCAGCTCCAGGGTTTAATTATTTTCATTTTTCAATCAGAGCATGCTGTGGACCTCTTCATTAACGTGAGAAATGTGAAGAACCTTTGCAGAACTTCCTCAGCGAACTTTAGTGTTAATAACAGTTTTTAATTGAATGCAAAATTGATAGCTATTTATTTCCTGTTACTGGAGTCAGTGTTTTCCAAAGGTCTTTAATAAAGCAAGTGCTTCTACTAGAGCCAGTGACAGAGTCCCGTTGGGAAGAGGAGGGAGCCCTGAGCAGGCAAAGAGACCCCAGGCTGTGATGTTCTGGCATCTCCTGGCAGCCTTTGTACAAACCTCGCAATAACCTGGTATATCGGTTTCATCTGACCAGCTGCAGTCTCTGCCAGGTGCTGATATTCCATGCCATGCCAAGCTGTCTTATTCCAGGGGATTTGGGGTGGAAAGGCCCCTCCTGAGCATGTCCATGCCCCCAGGTTCTTCTGCAGAGTTAGTGCAGGGGAAGATGGTACTGTCTGTGTGCTGCTGCCCCAAGAGCTCCGTGTGGCCAGCAGATATGGAACTCTTTAAGACAAGAGAAGTAAAGACAGAGCCTTGTCCTGCAGGGATGAGCAGGACTGCTCTGTGCTGGCTGCAGTGGCAGGTCAGTGGCTCTCAGTGACCTTCCTGGAACACTGCACTGGGAACCTACTCCCTCAGCACCCCTTGGGCTGCAGGAGCTGCCCCTTGGGCCTGTGTTCCCACTGCTCACAGCAGGAGGATCATTACCTGCCCACATTTCTCCAGGAGCAGAGGCCTCAGGCAGTAAGGATGGTGTGAGAATGTGTAGGAAGTGATTTAATAACTATGGGCACAGATGTGGGGAAAAAGGGAAATTTCCCTCCCCTTCAGTATACAGAAACAGGCTCTTTGTTCAGCCCAAGCAGCCTGATGATGTTTTTCAAATATAACTGGGAGTATTTTGAATATGATTCAAAGACCTTGTGTGACTGATTCTCCTGTTGCCCAGGCAGCCCGTGTGGCCATACCCTCGGGTACCACTGTGCCAGCCCTTCCTGGGCTTGTCAGAAACCTCAGGCTAAATCCAGCAGCTTCCCTCTGAGGTGAGCTTCAAACAGAAACAACCTGTTCCCAGCAATCCTCTAAGGCATGAATGCTGGTAAGCCAGCAGAGCCAGTGCTGGCCCCTGGAAATGAGTAAGTAGGTGGAAATACGGCAGGTCTGGGAGAGCTGGAGGGCACTCAGGGGATCTGGAGGGCACATAGGGGGCCTGGAGGACACTCAAGGGAGCCAGAGGACAATCAGGAGAGTAGCTCAGGCAGTTTGTTCATATGGGCTGATGTCCTGTCCGTGCTGCTGGACTGAGTGCCTGCAGTTCAGTCTGGGGGTGAACCTGGCTGTGAATCCAGCCCCAGCCCCTGGGCCCAGAGTGGGGCTCTGCACCACCACACATATGGAGCTGATGCCTGTCCCCAGCCCAGGCTGGGGCATTTCAGGTGGACTCTGGACCTCATCACTAGGCATCAAGTTTTTTGCCTGTGATTTGCTGTCTCAAGATAATTTTACTTTTTGTTGACAGTGGCGCCAGCTAAAAGGAGAAAAAAAAAAAAAAAAAAGAGAGATATTGTTCTATTTGGCCAAAATGTTGACTTAAAGGCAGATGTAGGGGTGTCTGAAAGCAACTGGGACAGAAAAACCAGAACATCTGGTGAGAGTTGTTACACTGCCCAAAGAGAATGAACAGTTCCAGCACTGAGAAAGGAACCTTAAATTACTGAAGTTGTGATTCCTTTGATTTGGAAGGTTAATTTGCCACACCTTGGGAGACACGGGCTTGCTATGAGTGTGGAGAGGCTTAAGAAAGACCCAAGGAGTGATGCCCTCCCAGCGGTGGTGAGAGCACGCTTTGGGTGCCCCAGGATGTCAGTGTGACACGTTCATGGCCACGATCACAAACAGGATGTGGGTGACAGGCGTCTGTGAGGGCCCTGAGCTCTGCAGGGCCCCAGCCAGCGGGGAAGGAAGGAGCTCAAACTGCTCAGAGAGCAAAGCAGCTGCAACAGCTCTTTCAAAAGCATTTCTTGCAGAGAGGACTCTGAGAGGATCCTGCTCTGCCTGCTGGGAGTGGGGCAGGAGGAAGGGGGGTGTACGGGCAGTGTGATGTGGTGATGCCAGGATTTGGGGTTGGGGATCCAGGTGTTCTGGACCTCCAGCAGTGGAGGTGTTCTCACTGATCATGGGAGTGTTGGAGACTCAACAGCCAAGAGAAACCTTTTCTCTTCTTGTTCCCAACAGCAAAGGGACTGTCTGCTTCTCTTACCTCCTGTGGGCAAAGCGGGTAATGTGAATTTATTTCAGTGAGAACTGTGTCCGCTCTGAACAGTGCTATTGCTTTTTAAATTTGAATTAATTTGCTGAATGCTACAGAGGCTGACCTTATAAGGGTGCTTACCTGCTCAGCTGGGTCCTGCCCAGCGCCTAGACCCTCCCACTGGGTCCCTGTGTACTGTGTGCCATCCTGCTGGGTGCTCAGGGACAGCGGATCCCTCATCCCTCGTGCCATTCTGCTCCCCTGGCTGCTGCAGCACACCCAGCTCTTCCTTTCCCTGGTGGCTGCAGGGCTGTGCTCCCGTGGGGCAGCAGCTGGCTGTGCCCAGCTCTGGCAGCTCTGAGCAGATCACACACAGGGTTACCGTGGGCAGCTGAGTTTGCCCCACCAGCGCTGCAAGGCAGAGGGGAGTCCCACCCTACCCACAGACAGGACCAGGAATGTGTTGCTGTGCTCCTGGCCCGGACCTGCCCTCACTGCTCTGCTGTGCCACACCACATACAAAAGCTTTGTCTTCTTTAAAAGCTTCAAGAGGCAGAAATCCACCCCATCGAGTCTGTGGAAAAGGAGTGTTTCCCTGCCCTTGAGAGGTGGCTTTGCCCCGCTGTTTACAAACAGTGGGGAAAACCTGCAGCTGCTGTTTCCTGGGGGAAAAGACAAAATCCTGACATTTTCTGCTGAAGAGGAAGTCCAGGGTATGTTTTTTTCATACACAGAAGGTATGACAGAACGACAAGCAGTCACAGTGTCATTTAGGTTGGAAAGGATCTCTAAGATCATGCAGTCCAAATGCTTGGATGTAGCTTGTTGACATGATCCCTGGGAGTGTTTCTCTGGGTGTTTAGGTGAAATGTAATCCCTTAATCCCTCCTGGCTACATGCAGGGGTGGGAATGTTTGGCTCCAATACCACTGTGCCCATCATCCTGCCCTGGCAGTCGGGTGGCATCTCCCATGGTGACCCTGGGTATGTGTCTTCTGCTCTAGAGCTGCTCCATGGCCTGTGTAGGTCCATGTGCTCCCCTGGGCTGCCCAGTGCGTGCATCAGCTGCTCCTGGAAACCTGCAGCTGGAGCAGGAACTGGGGAGCAGAGACTTGATGACAGAGCTCTACCAACACCCTGCCAACAAACACAGAATCCTAGAATGGCTTGGGTTGGAAGGGGCCTTTAAGATTCCTTGATGCCACCCCTCTGCCATGAGCACTCTGCCAACACTGTGCCATGGCAGCCCCTTCCTCTTCCTGGAATGACTGGCAGTTAGTGGGGCTCTCATGGTTTTCCTCACTGACAATCAGATCCCTGCTGTGCCCTGATGCCTCTGCCAGCTCAGGTGCTGTGTCTGAGATTTTAGCAAAGGACAGCTGGAACAGAAACTTCTTGTGGTGAAGGTCACAGGGAAGATGGTTTATGTGACTGATACAAATGGTACCTTGAGCATGGGGTGCTCGTCTGGGAAAGGTGACTCCTCGAGAGCTGCTGTGTAACCAATAGATGGTACCAGGAAATATCTAAAATTCTTTTGGTATCTTTCTGCAATCAAGAAGTCAGGGATATGGAAATAGTTTGGTTAAAAAAAATTATATATATATATATATTATATATATATATATATATAAAATAAAAATATATATTTATATATTTTTATATATATCAATATATATATTTTTTAATATAGGTGTATATATATATATATATATATATATATATGAATAAAAGATCTTTGTAACTCCCTGACAGGAGGGTGAAGTGGGGATCAGCTCTGGTCCCAGGGAACAAGTGACAGGATGAGGGAACACAGTCTCAGGTTGTACCAGGGGAGGTTTAGGTTGGATATCAGGGAAAATTCCTTCATGCCCAGAGCAGTGGTGGAGTCCCCATCCCTGGAGGGATTTAAAAGCCATGTGGATGTGGCACTTGGGGACATGGGTTAGTGGTGGCCTGGGCAGTGCTGGAGACTCACAGAGGGCTTTTCCAACCCAAACGATTCAGTGATTCAATGATTACAGAAAGGAACCTTCTCCTCTCCAGCCACCAGACCTTGCTGGGTACCCAGCCTCTCCTCCTGAGGGCACCAGCATGGTGTCAACTCACTTTCAAACTTCATCATCCGTTTTTCTTGGACAAATTTTTCCAACAAAGGATGGATTTTATAAATCAATTACACCAAACTCATTTAAAAACAATAATGAGAAGTTGTTGATTTAAAGACACAAACTCACAGATGAATAAAACCAGTGGAAAGACTTTGGGTCCATTTCTAATCAAGGGCTGAACTCAACAAGAGGATTTCCAAGCCCTAAAGCCCAAAGATATCAGAAATGTTGCATTGTACAAACACAGAATGTCATTCACAGCAGGAGATTACACTCTTACATAAACCTGGCTCTGGGCACGAGGGTTGAGACGAGTTCAACTGCGGCCAGAAATGCCCCTGTGCTGCTCGGGTGATCCTCCTGCTTCCCTCTGCAAAACACTCCTCGTTCCTCCCAGACTGAGGTCCAAGTGACAGTCACTGATAGAGCGATGAAATGAGTCCAGCTGGGAGGGGCCTCAAAGCCCATCCAGTGCCACCCCTGCCACGGGCAGGGACACCTTCCACCAGCCCAGGTTGTTCCAAGCCCCTCCAACCCGGCCTTGGACACTCCCAGGGATCCAGGGGCAACCAAAGCCTCTCCGGGCAGTGCTGCCCGTCCACGGCACGTGGGTGGGTGTGGGCAGAGCGTGGCAAAGAGCCGTGTGCGGGGCATGTGCCCGCCCGGCCGGGCTGTGCCCCCACAGGGCAAAACATTGTGCTCCCATTGTGTGCCCGCAGCGGGGCGAGGTCCAGCGGCACAAACCCGATGGGGAATGTTAAGCGGGTTAGGTGCAGGGTGCTGGGGAAGGTGGTCACCCTCCGGGGATTAGGGGTCGGAACAATGGCCGTCCCTGTGACCGGCGGGGACACAAAGGGCCATTGTGCCCGGAGCACAAACTCCTGTTCATTCCCGCGGGGCTGACATGCCCACGGCCCCGCTCCCGGGCCAGCACAAAAGCTTCCTTGCTCAGATTGTTTGTTTATGTAAATTATAATGGTGCGTTTAATTATGCAACGGGCAGAGCCTCGGCGACAAGGGAGGTGCTGATTGGGCTGGCGAGCCCCGGGCACAGCCGATGGTGTGGTGCGGAGCGGGCACAGGAGACGCGCCTGGACCGTCGGGGCAGGGGAGCAGAGCCCGGGGCGAAGGGGTGAGGAGAGCACTCCCCACCCCGGGGAGCAGGGTGCTCGGCCCCAGTCGGTGGGCACGGCACGGCGCTACAGGACACGGCCCCAAGCATGACAGAAGAGGTGCCCGCAGCACCCACCATGCCGGCGTGCAACGGCAGCGTTCCCCCCGAGGACGGCCCGCTCCAGGGCATCGGCGTGATCGGCGAAATACCAAAATCTGCTGGGACGGGCCCGTATCCAAACGTGGAAACCAGCCCTGATGCTCCACCTGCAAAGGAAGCTCTGGAGGAAAGCAGAAATTCATTGGCAGAGGACATCACCCCGGGGGATTCTGCTGCAGAGGAGCCATGCCAAGGTACTGTACAGGGCTGCTTGTCTCTTGAGAGTTGGGAGAGAAAAGCTCTGTTTTTTCTATAGCCTGATGAATAACGGGACATGATGTGCACTTTAGTTAAAATTCCCAAACTATGGTAGCTGTAACAGTGGCTCGTAGTATTTCTGGGCACACATTTGAGGGACGAGTTTGTAACTAAAGAAACGAACGATTTCTAAATCTGCTCTGAAAATCTGACAATCTGCAGCCATTAAAATCTGATTGTCATCACTAATTGCTCCATGAGCCCATGTCTTCTGCTTTGTGTTTCCCAAAGAAGAGCGAGAGGAGAAGGATGGGACTCTGCAGCAGGGACCAGCGGATATCCAGGACACAGGGACCCAGGGATCAGGGGAAGGTAATGCAAAATGCTCTCTGATGTGGGGTTTCCCTGACACATAGCAATCAATGGCCTTCAAAGTCAGTGGATACAGGTGGTTATTAATTTTTTTAATTGGGTCAGACCCTTCTATTCCAGAGAGCAGTGACTCATTTCTCACGCATCGAGTTGCTGCACCTTAGAAACCACAGCTGGTACCTTCCTTCCCGAGGTTTAGCATATCTCCATGACCACTGTGGAGTCTTTGACCAGGAGATCCCCAAAACTTTCGTGAGGTTGGGAGATGCTTTATCCTCTGCTTCATGCTTGGAGGAGAACCTCGGGAGGCTGCCAGAGGCCTCAAAATGCAAACTCTTTCCCTGCCTGATTTACCGAGGTTGAATCCCATTTCAGATAACCATGGGCTTATCTGCAGTAAACTGCTCTCCAAAACACATGTTCCTCAGTTTCACTCTGCTCATTTCTGGGTGAAAATGGTAGAAATCAGTGGAAGCCAAGGCTGGTTCCTCAGCTGTGTCTTGGGGTGAGTGGGGCTGCAGGGGGGTCACTGCCCACCCTGGTCCCCAGTTAAAATGTACTGACTATATATGCAGAAGAACAGTAATATTAAATACAGTAATATTAAATACAGAATATTTAATTACACTATGCAAACTGCAGCCACTCCTCCAAAAGGAGAAGTATTTTATGGAGTGTTACTAGAGGAGGAGTATTTTGTGGAGGGTTATTAAAGGAGGAAGGCCACGTTTCTCCAAGGGGGGCTCCAGGCATTATTCCTTTCTGTGTCTCCCACCAATGGGCTCCTGCCTGTCTCTTTGGCTTTGGCAGTGGTGGGACAAGGGCACCGGGCCAGGAGCTGCTACAGGTGCTCTCCCCTGAGCTTTGATGGTGGCTCTAAAAGAGGAACAGGCTGTGCCCTGCAAACGGAAACTGCTTTCATTAGGAAAAGGAAAAATATCTGAATATTTGTCATGGGCAAATTAATATTTCATAGCAGCTGCCTAGGCTGTGAGGAGGTGAATCATGGTGGAGGCTATCCCACTTAGAGCTGACATCCATATTCCAGCTGTGCTGCTTTAGGAGTGCACAATAAAACCTATTAAAGGATCTCACACAGCTCCCCCCGCCTCCGCCCCTCAACCACAAGCACTTTATCTTGAAATTGCAGGCAGCTTTTTAGTACCCAACCAATTTAGTCTAATTAATACTCTGGACCCCACAGGCAAAACGTTGAATAGACCATTTGTTGCAACACTAAAGCATCATTACCCGCGGAGACGTGCCAAACAGGACAAATGGGAGATGGCCATCGCAGCCGGGGCAGCCCCCGCTGAGGGAGGGACACGGCCCGGGGGGCACGGCTGGGCACTGCCTGCAGAATGGCTCCCTTCCCTTTCCTTCCCCTTCCCTTTTCCTTCCCCTTTCCTTTTCCTTCCCCTTCTCTTTCTCTTCTCATTTCCCTTCCCTTTTACTTCCCCCTCCCTTTCCCTTCCCTTTCCCTTCCCTTTCTCCCTTCCCTTTCCCTTCCCCTCCTCTGGGTGGGAATGGGGGTAGAGCAGAGAGAGGCATTAAGAAAGGGGGCCAGCCTGGTGGTGCAGGGCTCCCCTCACCCCCTGGGGGACAGGGGCTTTGGGGGCACCCCCAGAACCCGCAGGGACACCCCATGGGGTGCCGACCCCTCCTCACCTGCACCCTCCGTGTCATGTAGGGCCGGGCAGCACAGAGGGGCTGCCGGTGGGCACCGGGGAGCCACCAGTGCCACCAGCCAGTCCCAGCGAGGAGGCAGAGGAGAGCCTGCCAGCCAGGGCTGATCCCAGAGGGGACGTGGCCAAGGAGGAGGAGGAGGATGTGGAGGAGGAGGACACCGAAGAGGATGAAGTTCAGGTGATCGAAATCAAGAAGGAGAACAGCGAGGCGCCCCGCCTGCAGCAGCAAGAGAGCTGCAAGGAGCCATCTGCCCTGGCCAGCCCCAGCTGCAACTCCCCCCTGGAGAAACCCGGGGAGCAGCCCAGCCTGGGCAAAAAGAACGACATCTCCAGACACAGTTATTCCAGATACAACACAATCTCCTACCGGAGGATCCGGAAAGGAAACACCAAACAGCGGATCGATGAGTTTGAATCCATGATGCACTTATGAACTGAGGGGGAATTGCCTAATGCTCCAAGCCTTGGCTCCGGGTCTGGGTTTATTTTGTTCCCCCAAGACACGTCTCTTCACACAACGTGAGGTCACTGCTTTTCTCCTTTTTGTACATGATTTATAATACACTGTGAAAATTTAACATCTTGGCTTTGACAGGGGCAGAGGTGTCCATAGTGCAGGAAAATAAATAATCAGTTTGCTAAATACAAACCCATTTGATTTTAAGGTTATGCTCTTATTTTCTCTTCAACTTTATAACCATGTTCAGACCACAGGACGGCCCGAACTGGCCGGGGATCCTCTGGCTGTCAGCGCTCACGTGGCCTGTGTCATCAGCCATGCTGGAACGAGCTGGCAGTGGGAGGCACTGGCCGGGGCTGGGGAACAGTAAGAGACAACTCTTGGCAATCCCCCTGCTCTGGTTTGCTGTGTGTCCGTGCTGGCACCTGCCAGTGCCCCGACAGCCGCTGTCCGTGCCCACCTCACACTGCAGGGATGGACTGGCAGATGTTGGTGTGGGAACTGAGGATGAGAAGGCACCGAGGACCCTGTGCCCTTCCTGCTGCCCCTCACACCTCCCGTGGTGTGACAGCCAGCACCAGGTAGGTCTGGCACACACGGGGTCAGAGGTGTCAGCAGGATGTGGTGTTGCCTGCCTGTCCTCACCGTGGGCAGCACATCCCTGTGTGTGCCTCGGTGTGCCCCTGGCAAACCTGGCCACTACCAGGAGCCTCTGTTTTCCCAGGGTCACCAGGTCAGACTCTCTTACGTCTCTTCTCGACTAAGTTTAGATGCAAAATTAAAGATCGTTTTGTCAAAGCTGTTGCAATGATCTCTGAGTTAGCAGTACTATGGCTAAGGGTTTCTATGTAGACCAGGCAAGTTTTAACCATAATTTTTGTCTCATCTGAACACAACCCTTCTCCATTTTGAAAGACCTTTGTGTAACCACCATATAGTTGTTGCAATCTTTTTTTAAAAACTGTTTCTCAGTCAGATTTGTCTGGAGTTGGGACTTAGCTTTGCTATTGCCATCCCAGAAAACATCTGGGAAAGCTGTTACACAGAACCCTCCTGCAGCCTTAAGTGCCTTTTTAAGGATTAGCTTTCCATCTCCAGCAGCACTGAATATCGTTTTGCCTCTTCTTGTTCTACATAAAGGCAATTATTTATTGGCAACATGAAAATAATCCAGGGCAATTCTGCATTGTGCCAGCAGACACAGCCCTCATTGTGCCATTCACACTTGTTTATTTGCTCCTTGGCCTGGGGAAGTTCTGAGCTTTGCTTGTACCAACTTATACTGTGGGTCTGTTCCCACTGACAGCTGCCCTGGGCTGCTCTGGGGGTGACACATCCCTCTTAAAGACGTGGGCATGGTCATTCCAACCAGGGCCAGGCTGGACGGGGCTGGGAGCAACCTGGGCTAGTGGAAGGTGTCGCTGCCCATGGCAGGGGATGAAACAAGATGAGCTTTCAACCCAAACCATTCTGGGATTCTATCATTCTTTGGGACCATTCCCAGAACTTGGGAATGTTCTGGAAAAGTGGGAAAGGCTCCCTGGGACTTTCAAGGACCTTGGACTCGCTTTTTACCTTGCTTGCAAAGCAGCACTCGCTCAGCTGAGAGCTGCAACGCCCTCTCCTGCTTTCCTGAGTAACTGGGGAAATAAAATTAAAAGTGCTGGGATGCTCTGGGGGCCTGAGGGCCTTTCCCACAAGCAGCCCCCCTTGCCAGACCCTCTGGGTGGGTGGGTGTGGTGTGGACAGCGAGGGGTTCACAGGTAATGAGGAGGCAGAGGGGGGTTGCTCGCCCTCTGGCCATCACGGTGGTCAGTGGGTTGGATGGGGCACACAGGGCAGTCAGGCAGGGAGCTGCCTGTGTGGCACGTGAGGTGAAGGGACACCTGGTGATCTGGAAACTTGTCCCTTGGAGCAAAGGTACTTTCAGGCTGATTAGGGCATGGCAGTCACAGCCACAGTTTAGCCTGAAAATCCTTTGTTTCCACTGTTCCAGTGTGGGCTGACAGCAGGTAAGAGCTGGAGCCTTATGGAGGGTGTTGATGCCAGATGCCACAAGCTGCAGCAGCTGGGGGTGCAGCAGCCAGCTAGACTGCTGCCCACCTCTGCACTGAGCTGGGATCTACCAGGGCCAAAAATCGGGGGAATTGAGGCTTTGTGGTTCAGCCTGGCAGTAACTTGGGCAGGAGTCTCTAGAGAGGGTCTGTGTTGGTCAGTTAACTTCACTGTGCTCAGAGGAAGCAGCTTCACCTATTATCATTTATTCCCTTTTTTTAAGCATTTTTTTTTTTGAGTATACCGAATGGGGCCTCCCCCTGTGACCCCTTTGATTCAAGGCACTCAGTGATGGAAGCACAGCATGACGTGCTGTGTCCCTCCCCACCACAGCTCCAGAGGCATTTGCTCTTCTCTGGAAAAGCTGTGCCTGTTTCCCTTTGCTGACACGAGGGACATCAGGGGCTTCCAGCCCCACCCCAAGCAGTGGTTCTTCCAGCTGTGGTGCCTTCCTCCCTGACCTCAGTGCTCACACAGCTGCACAGCCCAGGCTCTGAGCGCCCTGAGGTGTGATGCACAGCCCGGTGTGTCAGTGGGGAGCAGCTCGTGGGGAGCAGCTCGTGGGGAGCAGCTCGTGGGGAGCAGCGGGACCGACGCCCATCGCCACGGCCGCTGAGCCTGCCGGAAAAATGCTCTTGTTTCTGGAAGACTGGGCTGACTGGTGCCATGGGAACATTCCCAGTGCTGAGCAGCAGCAGGGCCCCAGCTCACTGCCAGCAGCCCCCAGGCACCCTCTGGTCCCTGAGCAAAGATCCAGCGTGGAAGTGAGCATTTACACGAGCGGGGCACCAGCGTGCGAGTGACAGGGCTGGCGATGGGATGTGACTGTGACATACGACTGCCTGGTGCCTGCTCCGTGACAAGTGATTGAATGTCAGCAAACAGAATTTGATGAAATTCATGCTCCTGATACGAGCTGACTGCCCAAACATCGTCTGTGTCATTTCTCTGATGGTGACTGCGGGCTAGCTGCGCTGAAGGAGGGAGAGAAAATCGGGAAGACAGTTGCAATAGGAGTCAACTGGGAAAATCTGTTGGGCCAGTCAATATTTTGGCAGACTGAGCCTGTCAGATGCTGTCAGCACTGATCCACCACATCAGAGGCAACAATATACCTTGGCCTTCTGAAGAACCAAAGGAGAGGCATGGGGGTGTGTGAGGTGGGACAGCAGAGGCTCAGCCATGGCCACCAGTGCTGTGAGCAGCCAGTGAGAAGCTCAGCCCTGGGTACCCCGAGGGCTTGTGCTGGAGCAGCCCCTCACCTCAGCACAGGGCAGTGGGGCAGGAGAAGTGCTGCCTCCCCCATGACCCCGCAGCAGTACAGGGAACAGCCTCCCACAGCGGGAATTCCCAATGGGAACAGGGGAGCAACCCTGCCTGGGATGCAGGGGTGTTACATACCCCAGTTTGGTGTGCAGATCTGGCTGTGCCAGGCAGCTTGGCCTGAGGGAACTGGCAGTGGGCTTGGGAGCCCCCAAAAAGCCACAGGAGCTTGGGGACATGGCTGGGGTGCTGGCAGTCCCAGGGTGAGACAGCCTGGCTGCCCTGGCATGAGGAGCTCCCTGGCTGGCCACTGCTGTGTGCCACTGGCAAGAAGCAAGATAAACCTTTGGATCTCCCCTCCAGCAGCTCCTCTCCCTGCCAAGCAGAGCCAGGCACATGTGCCCTCACTGTCCCCATAGCATGGGCAGGACCTGCTCCGAGCCTCTGACACAGCCCCCAGGTAACCCCATCGAGCCACGTTCACTTCCTGCTATTAAAAGTGGCTTTATCGATACACCATCGATCCCTCACAGAGCTCTGGTCCTCATCTGACAGACAGTGGGTCCCCCAGGACGGGAGCCTGTGGCTGCATCCACTGTGGGCACCGCGATGGATTATCTGATGTGCTGGTCAATAAACTTCCATTTTCTGTGGAGGAATAAGCAGCCCCCGCTTTGCTGCTTATGGACTTACAGGGCCCTGGAAGGATTTCTGCAGCTTGTGCTGCTGTCAGGGGGAGCTGAGGGATGTTTGCTTGCAGTACGAAGGGGACTTCAGAAAGTGTTTCCATTTAATAATACAGAAAGTGAGTTTTTGCCCAAGTCTCCCACGGTGAGGGAAAACCGGGTTGATCTGTTCAGGCACTGTCAAAGCAGACGTGCTGCTCTTGGTGTTCTGATCCCTCGATACGCTGGTGTTAAATCACGGATTTCAACTGTCCTCTGGGAATGCACGTCCCCTCTGGGAGCCGTCCCAGCCATGCCGGTGTCCTCGCTGAGCTCACGGCTGGAACCACGGCAGTCCTGGTGCCACTGGACCCTTCAGTCGGCGTGGTAACTGCCAAACTGCCACTTCTGGTAAGGGCTGGTGGAGTCACAGGCCTTCACCCTCAGGGCTTTGAAAGAGGGATCCACTTCCAAGCAAGATGGCTGTGGGAGGTGCTGGTGCTCCGAGATGAGGTGGTCGCTCTGCAGGAGAGAGAGAAGGTTTAGGGGGGCTCAGGCTCCAGTGCCCTGCAGCAGCAGCTCAATTTTCTTACAAAGAAAGCTCGGTTTACAGAATCACAGAATCAGTTAAGTCAACTCCGACCTATTCCTTATGGTGTGCCCTTTTTTGACATGTCCCAAATATGTGAGATCTCTGCTGACTCACAGAAACTTTGGGGTGGGATCCAATCCTGCACGTGTTGCTGAGCCAGGGTCACACCACACCTGCTGTGCTTTCTGGCTGTTCCTTCCCTGGGAATGGAGGGATCAGCTCTCTCACTGTCAGCATGCCAAAGGGAATCACTGGGGTGGCATTTGCTACATGGGGAATGTACAGCAGGAGATGGATCTTTGTATTGTGGAGTTTGTTGGGTGATGAACTCAGAGCACAGTTACTGTGCTGAAAAAGATGTCAGGTAATTCAAATGCTGGGGCAGTACATTGGATTGTGAAGGAATTAAGAGTCTGAGTGATCTCCACCCTTTTGTTCTTCACACTGACTTGGATTTACCTACCTAAGCCCCATGGCCAGCCAGGTGATGCTGCAGGTGCTGCCACAGGCAAGGGACACTGTCACTGCCTCGCACTGCAGTGACTCTCAGGATCAGCTCATTACCACTGACGTGTAGAGTGGGGTCTGGGCAGGAGCTGGATCTTTGTGCAGACAGGAACTGCACTTCACATCATTAAACAACACAATGACTGATGTCAGGAGAGGGTAAAGCACCGAGGCTCCTTCAGCCAGTAGCTGCTGAGCTCCCCTCAGACTCCTATTGCTCCTTTCCCAGTAAAACGGGACCACCAAATCCATCTCACCCATGGTTTGAGGTGAACTCAGGCTGGAAGAGAAGTCCTGCCTGAGCCCCACACAGATCCCTGGACATGTTTTTCACAAAGTGAAATATTTTTCACAAAGTGAAATGACAATTTCACAATTTTCAGTAAGTGGATGACAATTTTCCTCTATTTTTCCCCAAACACCCAAGGTGAGCCTGTGACATTCTGGCTTTGAACACGGGAACTTGTCGATACTTTGTGTAACTCAGCTAGTTTTTCTTTCTTAAATGAAGAGTGTTTCTTTCTTAACTATGCCATTTCAGAGCGTTTTGGACAACTCCTGACAGAGATGCGGCCGTGACTCTTTGTGCAGTGCAGGCAGTTAACATAAGTATCCATTCTTTTCCGTTCCAGAGATGCTTTCATTAAAACCACTGTGAGCTGAGAGCCAATCAATACTGAGTCATCTCCCTGTAAGTGCTATCGACAGTTTCCATGTAAAGCCAGGACGTTTTGTTACTGCCGTGGAGGCAGTGCCAGCGTCCCCCCAGCCCGGCACGAGGTGTGGGGGTGCTCATCCCTTGGACTGGCACAGCCCCAGAGCAGAGGGGCCCAAGGAACGGCCGGGGTGCCAGGGACCAGCTCAGGGGGACAGGCGGCTTTGGCAAAGCAGGGACCAGAGGGCCAGGGTGCCCCCCATGCTGGGCTGTCAGTGCCCAGCTCAGCGATCCATCCCAGGACAGCACAGCACTCACCAGCCCTGGCTGGACGGTGGCCAGGGACCTGTGGAGCCAGGCCAGGCTGCGGCTCCTGCCCTGGCAGTGGCGCAGGCCCAGGGCCCCCAGGACGCCCGCCGGGGCCAGGCACAGCTCCCCGTGCTGGATCAGCCTCAGCCACGTGTAGTTGAACTTCTGGTTCTGTGGGGAGAGAGCGGGCACAGCTGTGACCCCCCAGGCTGCACTGCAGGGCTGGCCCAGTGGGTATGGGCACAGCTGTGACCCCCCAGGCTGCACTGCAGGGCTGGCTCAGTGGGTACAGGTACAGCTGTGACCCCCCAGGCTGCACTGCAGGGCTGGCCCAGTGGGTACAGGTACAGCTGTGACCCCCCAGGCTGCACTGCAGGGCTGGCTCAGTGGGTACAGCTGTGACCCCCCAGGCTGCACTGCAGGGCTGGCTCAGTGGGTATGGGCACAGCTGTGACCCCCCAGGCTGCACTGCAGGGCTGGCTCAGTGGGTACAGGCACAGCTGAGGGAGCATCTGCTCGCCTGCCCTCTCCCAGCACCAGGGCTGAGGAAAGCCACGAGCCGTGGGAACACCTGTCCTGTGGATCTGTGGGGCTAAAAAGATCAGGACAGCCCCAGCATCAGCTCTGGGAGTGACTCCTGCTGCAGCCACCCAGACCCCTCACCCCATTGTTCCGTGCCCCTCTGCCCTGCCACCTCCTCTGGCTGCTCCCAGCACTGGGGACAAAGGGGTTACATCCCCAAAGGAGACAGCTCCCCTTTGTCCATGCTGGGCTGTGCCAGAGCACGGAGCAATCAGCAGAAATTGCCTAAAAACACTGTCTAGGAAGGAACGACAGAATCCCAGAAGAGATTGAAAGGGACCCCAAAGTTCATTCCACCCACCCTCCGTGGGCAGGGACACCTTCCACCAGCCCAGGTTGCTCCCAGCCCCGTCCAACCTGGCCTTGGACACTTCCAGGGATCCAGGGGCAGCCACAGCTTCTCTGCCCAACCTGTGCCAGGGCCTGCCCACCCTCTCAGCCAGGAATTCTTTCCCAATATCCCATCTAATGCTGCCTGCTGGCAGTGGGAAGCTCTTCCCCCTCATCCTGTCCCTCCAGGCCCTTGTTCAGCTCTCCTGGAGCCCCTTTACGCAGTGGAAAGGGAAGGGAAAGACTGGCCACAGTGGCTGCTTCCCACGTAGCCCAGAGTGCAGCTGATGTTTTGCAGCAGCACACAAAGCACAGGCTGATATTTAAATGTTTCATGTGCAGGCTCACGGATTTATCAGACTTTCCTGTTCCAGCTGAATTTGCTGGCTCGGGGGTTGTTGGTGGCTACAGGCTGTGCCAACGGGCAATTCCTGCCCCTCGCTGCTCCCAGGCATTGCCTGGCTGTGTTCCTGAGTGGGAAGGGCTGTGTCATCTCCCAGGGAGGGGGCAGGTCACCACAGGAGGGACAGGGACTCTGTGTCATGCGCTACGAGCAGTGTGACACAGTCCTGTGCAGGGTGTCCTTACCGTGTTGTTCACATCACACTCCTCAAAAGCCAGAGTGGTGCCTTCCACAGTGACACATCCTGCCAGGGCCACGTTAACCAGCTGGAAAACACCAAAAAAAAATGGAGATGTAGACATAAATTCCCAAGGGAGGGGACAGGGTGTTACACTGCACTTAACCTGCGGGATTCACGGGACTCTCAGTAACTACTCACGTCACTATGCAAGGCAGAGAAGAGTGTCCAAGGCCACGCTGGACCGAGCTTGGAACAACCTGGTCTAGAGGAAGGTATCCCTGCCCAGGCAGGGGGAGGGAATGAGGTGAGCTTTAATGTCCCTCCCCACCCAAACCACTCCGGGATTCTGCGGTGTAGAAAGGGAGCCTGACCCTGTTCTGCTCACCAGCTGCCCAGCAAGGGGCTTGTGGAGGCAGGACTGAATCCAGAACGGCCTTTAAGGTGTTTTCCGCCCCCTGCCCTCCCCCGAGGTACAGATTCCGAGCCCAGAAGGGTGCCGGCTCCCCCGGCAGCGCCGGGAAGGCGGGCGGCTGCTGCGCTCTGCTGGCGGCGGAGCTGCGCTACAGACCCGCGCCCCGGCGGGCAGGGAGGGAGGGAGGGAGGGAGGGATGGAGGGAGGGATCCCCCGGGACACCCGGGCTGTGCGGGACCTCCCGCCACGGAGGCACTTCTCGCCCCCCGGGGTACATCCCGGCCTGAGGCACATCCCGCCTTGGGGCACATCTCGCCCCAGGGAAGATCCTGCCCCGCAGGCACATCCCGCCCCGGGGACACATCCTGCCGGGGGCATAACCCACCTCGAGGGCACAACCTGCCCCGCAGGCACATCCTGCCCTGGGGCACATCCCGGCCTGGGGCATGTTCTGCCCCCGGAGGCTCACCTTGCCCAGAGGCACACCCTGTCCCAGCACCGCCTCGAGGGCAGCTCCACTCGTCAAATGCCAAACCAGTTCTCCAGCGGGGAATTCCCCCTCGTAAAAACCCAGAGGAATGCAGCCCTCTGTGCTGCCTCAAATACCCAAAACGCTCCCAAAGGCCAGAAAGGTGGTGCAGCAGCAGTGTGCCAAGGTGCTGCCGCGAGCACAGGCAGCCCCTGAGAGCCCGTGTGCAGCAAGGACAGCGAGTCCTTGGGTACGTACCAGCCCGCTGGCTTTCACCAGGGGAGCCTCCAGGTCTGGGTAGACGTTCTCCACGTACCACCTGAAACTTTTGCACTGGAGCTTCTTTCGCAGCTGGATTTGTTGGGTCAGGTCTCCGACATCCACGTCTTTCAAGACCAAGTGGTAAGCGTGGCCATAGAAGAGATCCTTGTACTCGTCCAGCCACACCTCCGCCACACGGGCCAGGTTCCTCTCCACCGTTCTCACCCGGTCTTTCGGGAAGGAATAAGGATTGTCATTCCTGAAAATGTGCCCAACTCTGGAGCAGGGAACAATCTCGATCTCTCCTCCGCACATCCAGACCTGAGAAACAGAGGTCACTGGCAGAAACACGTGCGGATGACGGGTGCTGGCTCTGTGCAAGCCAGGAGAGAAGCAGAAAGCTAAGTCAGGTGCCAGGGCAGATGGGGTCTGCAGCACAGAGCTGCCCCTGGGGAGCCCCTGCCTGAGCCTCGTCCCCCACCCAGGCTGGAAGGGGTGCAGGCGTGTGACAGTGACCTACCTTGAATGAAATCTCCATGTTTTCCCCTCCCCAAACATCCAGTCCCGGGTCATACATTCCCAGCTCAAAAAAATACTTCTTATCGATGGAGAACAGGCCACCTGCCATGACAGGGCACCTGGGAACAGAGAGGCACACGATGTGTCAGTCACAGAGCTGGTATTTCGGTGGCTTTACCCGGCCTGAAACTGCAGCGGGGCAGGAAAAAGGCAGTGGAATGTTCTGCCAGCCCTGGGAGCATCACTGACACACCAGCAGTGCTGTGAGTGGGGGGAAAGGCTTCCTGGGCTTTGCCCGTGCCTGGTGGGATTGCCCACAGCGCATGTGTGCCTCTGCTGTCCTGGCAAGCAAAGGAATGACACTTGGCCTCAAAGGAACAACAGTTTGGCCTCAAAGGAACAACAGTTTGGCCTCAAAGGAACAACGTTTGGCCTCAAAGGAACAACATTTGGCCTCAAAGGAGCCTTTGTTGCTAAATTATTACCAAAGGAACAGGCTGGTTTGCAAAGCTCTCACGTTTGTGTTTTTTACCTTATTATATCAGTCTCCTTGATTTTATTTCTCTCGATGACCTCTTGAGGAATCTGCCTCCATCCAAAATTCATTGGCCAAGTGAAAATCCCACGCTGGAAGTTGTCCACGGTCATGTAACTAAACGGAGAAAAGATCGGGATGACTAACTCTGAGTCACATTCCTGATTGAAATGTCACCCTTAATGAGTGAAGATGAATACATGTATGTAATTAAACCAGGATTTTAACAAATTTCATCAGGAGTCCTCTTCATGTACCAAAAGTCATGAAAAGGGGAAAAGGTGTGTGTGATAATCACTGGGGCCATGTTCACGACTGATGTTAATTTCTGGTGCACAGCAACGTTCCATGTCCCCCGTGCAAAGCTGCTGGAGGCCAGCTGGGAGGTCTGGACTCACATCTGCCTGCAACAAACACACTGGTGGTCCCAGTAGGGGATTTTACTCAAGTTTCCAGCATGGATCTGGGGATTCCCAGGGATGCCCCACCTCATGTCCTTGTCACTGATGACCTCGATGACAGGGCAGGCGACCTTGGTGCGGCGCAGTCGGACCCTCTCCAGCAGTGGCTCCAGCCACCCCACGTTGCACTCCACGTGCGAGTCCAGGAACGTCAGGACGGTGCCTGTGCAGAGGCCAGGGCAGCATCAGGCCTTGGGCATCCTGACCCAGCCCGTGCTGGCCAACCTCCCCGGCACCCTGCCCTGCCAACGGTTCCACGACCCCCCTTGGCTCCCCAGACCCCCCCAGCCACAGCCCAGAGCGTGTTTTCACATGGAAAGTTCCAACAGAAATGCCCATTTTGGTGCTGACACGGCCTGGCTGGGGCAGGGGGTGGATCTGGGATGGCACGGCTAGGAATCCCGATGGAAGGACACCCGTAGTGCCTCGGGAATGACTGACACCCAGTGCTGGAGACACCTCCCTCACACCTCTGGGGGGTCCCAGAGCTGGAACGTGGCTCTTGTCCTACCTTTGGCGATCTCTGCTCCCGCCAGCCTGGCCCGGATCAGACCGTGCCTCTCCTGGAGCCGCAGGATCTTCACCTTTGGGAACTGTGCCATGTACGTGTCCAGCTGCTCCTTCAGGTACTCTGCACAGGAGAAGGGGAGGCTGGCTTACCCACAGGGTGAAAAGCAGCAGGCAGGTTTTCCCTGGAAGTATCTGCAGACACACTGGGATCCTCGGCACTGGGGTGTGAAGTCAGGGCACAGATGCAGGGCTGCTGGTGCACGGTGTTGTGGTCCCAGCCTGCTCTCCAGGGAAACAGCCAGTTGCTTCAGTGCCAGCTGGTTCAAGCTGAAGGGATGAGCCTAAAAATCTCTGTGGGAAATTTCCTGTGTACCCCAGTACTCGGTGATGGGGGTGCTGCTTTGGGGCCTCACTTGGGTAGTTCCCAAACACAGTTGTTCAAAGACTCCAAAATTAGGGGTTTTTTTCTTCATGCACTATAATTGCAATTAAAACCTGATTGTAATTTTGTTTCCCTTTGCCTAAAAAGCTATTTTTTTGTGCTCTATAAACTTCTCAATATTAAGCACCACACTTAAAGATCCAGGGTTTAAACTGCACAAAGGTTTGCTGTGCCTCATCTCTATTTTTCAGGTGCTTTTGTCATGGCTTCCCATGGCTGTGGAGGCAGCTCGTGGCAAAGTCTCAGGGAAAAGAGGGTGTGAGGAAGGTGGCAGTGCCAGGCAGCCCTGGTCAGGGGCACAGGATCCCAAGGCTCTGCCACAGGGCTGCAGCTGCTCCAAGCACTCGGTCTGGACACAGACCTCCCTCACCCATGGGCTTCCTTGGTGGTCCCTGATTTCCTTCAGGAGAACTGTTTGCATTCCAGAAGCCAGTTGAAAAGCTTTGAAAGGCTCTGAGGCTGAAGCATTAGTGACAGGTTTGCTGCAGGCCACTGCTGCTGCTCCCAGGGTTCCAGCAATGCCGAGCTGGGTCACCTGCTCTCCCTGCAAACCCAATGTTTCAGATGTTCCCTGGCTAACAAGCACAGACAAACGGAAACCTTGGGGAGAAAGTAAAGAGAAAACCCGAAAAGATGCTTTTGAGGGGAAATAGTAGGAATGTGTTATGATGATCATATTAAAAATCAGCAAACAGAATCTTTTTCCTCTGTGTTGCCTTTTGTTGCACTGATGGCTTTCTGTGTGCATGGCATGAGCTCTGAAGTCCATCTGAGACAGCACTTCCCCTGAAGAATCAGCAGTGGGGAAATTACATCATTCCTAGATTTTTAAGGGCTAAAGTCAGCAGAGAGCTGAGGGCATCACCACGCAGAGGTTTGGTATCACCTGAAATGCCAATAAAAGGCACTGGCACGGCAGATCCCGGCTCACCACCACTCCCACTGCAGCTCCCTGTCCTCTGAGGAACTGGGCAGTGTGTCCCCTGCACTGGGAACACAGGGGCTGGGCTGGGAGCTGCACAGAGAGGGGTACACAAGCCCTTGAGCCAGGGATGCCCTGCAGATGGGTGGGCTGGGCAGGACTCTGCTCCCTGGTGCTCCTGGTGCCTCCAGCAGCCCCTGCCTTGATTCCTCACAGCCACCCCCAGTGCCCACCTTTCCTCTGATCCCCCTCAGCCCCCAGCACAGGCTGCACTTCAATACAGCCCAAGGAGAAAATGTGATTTCTCTCTCCTATTCAGAATTGAATTACAGGGAACAAATTGCATTTCGCCCTGAAGTTATATGAGTTTCATAAAGGCAGAAGCTTCACCTACCCTTGGTGCTGAAGTCATCCACCAGAATGACCTCCTCAATCAGGTGTGGAGGGGACCTGCTGAGCACGCTGTGCACGGAGCGCAGCAGGGTGGACCACACCTCGTCCACGAAGCACATGATGATGCTGGTGGTCGGGAGGTCGTCGTGGACGCGCTGCTCGGAGCACCTGCAACGGCAACACGGGCTCACAGGTCCCACTCCTGAAAACACCCAGGCTCAGTGTTTGCTGGGAAAACGCACAGGGAGTGGGGGCAGCCAAATGTGGAATACACAGGCATAAAAGCTCTGCAGTGTTGGGAGGGGGAACAGAGGGGTGAGGGGGGAACCCCTCCCACAGCCCCAGTGTCCCTCTCGTGGGCAGCCCAAGACGACGGGATGTGCTCACTCGTTTCTGACTGGGACCTCTTCTGAAGAAAATTCAGAGGTGTTTCAGGGCTTCACAGAAGTGCTCTGGGTAAATGAAAATCACTCCAGAATTACACTGTCACAAGCCTTCTCCTGCTCCCTTGGAGCCCCGTCAGGCACTGGAAGGGACTCAAAGGTCTCCCTGGAGCCTTCTCTTCCCTAACTCTCTCAGCTCCAGGACTACTGATCCGGGCTCTGCAGGGAGTGCTCCCCACAAGCCTCCTGCCCATCCCACTCCTCCTCAGGGCCTCTCCCCACAGCCCTCCTGCAGGGACACGGTGCCTGGTGAGCACCAGTGTCACCAGTAAAGGAAGAAGCACTGTGCACAGAGAGGCAGGTTGGTGGCTGGGACATGACACATTTCCTGTTGGCCAGGTTTCGGTGGTCTAGTCCAGCACTCCAGCAAGAATCACAAGAGGATCTGGAGCCTAAACTGGAGGAGATTGGAATACACCAGCAAAAAAGTAACGTGCTGTTTGATTCCCAAGAGCTGCCAACCCCCACTGCCACGAGCTGGCCCTCACAGAGCAGTACCTGCCCATGCCACGGGGCTGGGACAAAGCCTGCACAGGTCCCTGATGCAGCAGCACACACCCCCAGGGACGGGCCCTGTTTGGCCAAGGTGTTCCCCGTGACGGCAGAGCGTCTGTTCCTGGGCAGGTGCGTCACTCCCCGGAGGTGCTTCCTGCTCCACAGCTCCAGGGCTTTGCTTTCCAGACCAATCCCAGAGCTGGCTCTGTGCCACCACAGCTCTGGTCCTGTGCACAGCTGGTATAAGGAAGCAGCCCCAGCTGTCTCCCTCCTTCCCCGCTGCTTCCTGTGCAGGGTCTCACCTCAGCAAGCACCAACAGCACCGTGGGAATGTCTGCACTGCTCTGCGGGATGGGGACAATCACAGCACAATTCCCACCCCACCAACCTGTGGTCTGTGAGCATAGGAAGAGGGACATGGGAGGGTCTCTGCACAGGGCAGGTCTCCGTGTGCCCAGGGGCTGAGAGACATCTGTGGCAGGAAAGGCTTAACGTGAGAAGATGAACTGCCCACTCACCTGAGCTGGCACCTTCCCTGGCCCTCCCTGCAGCTCCCACAGAACCACAGAATAGCTTAGGTTAAGAATGGCTTAGGTTGGAAAAGACCTTTAAGATCATCAAGTCCCAGCATTAATCTCACCAAGCCCACCTGGCACAGCAGCTCAGGATGGAGCCCCCCAGCCCCTTGCCCTTCCATCAGTGAGGTGCTGCCCATGCCTTGTCCTGCTCTTCTCTATTGGCACTATGGGAGAGAGAGACTTTTTGGAAGTGCAATCCTGACATCTGCAGAATCAAGTATACATTCCACAGGGACAGCTGTAACTGTGTGGCAGTTTTCCAAACTCGTGTCCCTCCCCACATATACCCAACCCACAGACAGAGCCCCCTGTACCACTCTGCTGGACTGTGTCAGCTCTCAGCACGTGGCTTCATCTCCTGCAGGGGCTTGTGGAGCCACAGCAGGATCCCCGGGCACGGGGGCCCTTGGGGTGCCTCTGCCTCAAGGGAAGGGCTGAGACAGTTTGCAGGTGTGAGAGCACCTCCAGGAAGGGGGGCTCCTGCTGCCTGGAAAAGCAGCAGGGTGCTGGGTCCAGGAACCAGTGCAACAATACTGAAACCAGTCGTGCTTTGAGCTGCACCTGACACAGCAGGTACAGTGTTATAGGGCACAGAGAGGCCTGAGCCCCATCACCTGCCCTGTGTGCCCCCGTTCTTTGGGTAGCAGGGTTCAGTGGGTTACAACCTGAAAACTTTACTCAGTTTTACATTTAACAACAAAGTGCTCTGACTTGGGACAGGCAAGAGGTGTCTGACAGGTAGCATGGCCAAAGCAGAGGGCTTGGTGCCCCCAGCAGCCCTCCCCAGAGCCACTAAGCCCCTTCCCAGGGGGCAAGGCAGGGATTTGTGCAAGGGGAGTGGATCTTACCCGGCAGGCCTGGTGTCCACGATGGCTCTGTCCACGGGGATCAGATCGCTGAGGTAGACATTAAAGTTTCCTTCTTTCCATCTACTTTTTGCTTCTTCTTGTTTATCGTCAGGGACTGCAACGGCGTGTCCAAACTGGCCGGGAGCTCGGGGGTCTCTCGGGGCAAGCGTTGCATCCACGGACAGGACCCTGTGCATCCCCGGGCTGCCACCCGCCTGCTCCTGCCTGTCCTGGCCAGTGCCAATCCCCCCGAGAGCTGCTCCCTTCTGCTCCTGCCTGTCCTGGCCCGTGCCAGGCGTTCTGAGAGCTGCTCCCGCCTGCTCCTGCCCATCCTGCCCAGTGCCAGCCGCCCCGGGAGCTGCTCCCGGCGTCACACCCAGCTCCCGGCTCCGGTCACCCCGCGCGGGGGCCCCGACAGTGGAATTCGCAGCGTGGGCACCATCATCGTTCTCGTTAGAAAGTTGTTCGTGCTTTTCGTGTCTCGTTGTGGCGTTCCCTGTAGAGTGGGGTCCACGAGGCGGGACTGTAGGGCTGGCGGGGATCTTCCCCTCTTTGCTAATGAGGATGAAGCGAGTTCTGGAGGAAGTTTCCTTCTGTCCCGTGTTTGTTTCCTCTGGTCCAGGCTGGGCGCCCGCTCCCGGTGCCCGGGCTGCCGGGCTGGTCTGTCCGGCCGTGCCGGGGGGACGCCGCTCGCTCCCGTTGGTGGCGTGTCCGAGTGTCCCCGTGCCCGTCCCCCTGAGCCCGGCTGGCCGCGGGGGCTGGTCGTGCGCGGGGCCCGGGGGCCGGCGGGGATGCGGCGATGCCGCCCGCACCTCGGCCCCGTGCCCGGCGGGGGCTGGTCCCGGCTCCGCCGCTGCCTTCGCCGGCGCCCCGGGCGCTGCCGGTGCCGCCCCGGCGCCCCTGCCCGCGGGGACGAAAGGCGGGGGGCTCGGGGGCGGCTGGACCGTGCCCGGCGGCACCTCGGGGATGCGCCGGGGCCGCGCCCGCCCCTGCCCCGGCTTCTGTCCCGGTCCCTGCCCCGGCCCCGGTCCCGGTCCCTGCCCCGGCCCCTGCCCGCGCCCCGCCGCCTCCCGCAGCAGCCGCCCGCCCGCCTCGCCGAGGGAGAGGCGGAGCGCGGCCATGTCGAGCAGCACCCAGGCGACCGAGGCGGCGAACACGAAGGCCAGGGCCCGCCCGCTGCCGCGGAACAGCCGCCGCAGCCCGCTCATCCCGGGCGGCCGCGGGAGCCGCCGGGCCAGCGGAGCGGGAGGCGGGACAGGCTCGGGATGGGGCTGGGGATGGGGCCGAGCCGGGGCTGCCCCCGCCCCGCCCGCGCCGGGACCTGCCCGCCCTGTAACCCGAGCCCGGGGACCGCCCGGCCCCGGCCCGCACCCGCAGCCCGAGCGGGGCATCGCGGCAGGCGGGGGGGCGGCGGGGCTGCGGCTCGGGGGGACATCCCGGGGGACCGGCGATGTGGCTCGGGGGTCCCTGCCGGGGCAGCGGGGCTGCGGCTCGGGGGGGCTGTGCGTGTCCGTGCTCCACGTGGCAGCTGGCGCGGCGGTCGGTGGGTTGAGCCGCTGCTGAGGACGTGGGTGTGTTTCACATCCCGCTCAATTACAGGGCACGGGAGCCACGCTGGCGAAGCCTCCGGTGGGCTGAGCCGGAGAACGGCAAGAAAGGAGCCACCGAGGAACCACCCTCCTGCTCCGGCCCTGGACCGCAGGCTGGAACGTGGCAGGTTTTGCTGGCAGTGCTGGCTGTACCCGCTGTCCTGGCTGTGCCAGCTGCCCAGGCTGGGCCGTGTGTTCTGGCTGTGCTGGCGGTGCTGGCATGCGAGGGCTGTGCGGTTTGACAGCGGGACCACCTTGCACAGCTGTGGTGGCAGCCAGTGGGGACACCTTGCACAGCTGTGGTGGCAGCCGAAGCACCTGCTGACACAGTCAGGTGAACGAGCTTTAGGATCAGTTGTGAAGTGTGGGGAGAAGTTCTGAAAACTCAGGATACAGGCACTGAAGTGAAAGAGGAAAAAGCCTAAGATGGTGCTTTGCAGCTTTATTAAACTCCCTTAAAGCTCTCTGGTAATAATAAATGTAATAGCAGTGGATGCACTGTATCCTAAATACCAAAGCAGGAGATTTTGTTAAATAAAGGGTTCCAACCCACTGCAGAACATAGGAACACTGAAAAGAAATAAGTGGAAAAAATTACATTAATATTCATACTGTAAAGACATAGCAATATCAAAGCCCAGCCCATGGTTACGCTGTGTGATGGAAAATAAAGGAAATGGCCATTCTGCTGTTTTTCCAAGGCCTTTCTTTGCCAAGCAAACTCCCTCAGACATGGGAGGCAGTTCTGATTTGTGTGTGTGAATGGTGCTTGAAGACTCTCAGAAAGAGGGAGGGAAAGATAAGATTGCAAAAACTGTCTTAAGGGGGAAAAAGTGAGCAGCAGCTTGAGAGAAAGCTTAGAGTCAGGGCTGCACTTAAATGGAACAATTCCTTTGGTTTAGAAATAAAAGTCTGAGACACACGAGGCTTGTGATTCATTCACCACACCGGCACTGCTTTTCCATTTTTTTTTTCCCCATGCCAATGCTAACTGTCCTTCTGGTAGCAGGAGTGCTTAGGCCTGGCTGGGGTCCCCTGGGCTGGGACCCCCCACACACACCTGAGGGCTGTGCTCTGGGCTTGGCTCCGTGGGACCCCCAGAGCCGGCCCGGGGACCCGGCAGTGCCTGGCGCTGAGCCCCCAGGAGCTGCTGGAGCACGTTCTCTGCTGGTGGCCAAGGCCAGCAGCATCTTCCCTAATCTCTGGGTGCAAGGTTCAGCCCTGCCAGGGCGGGGAGAGACCCAAGATGTCCCTCTGAGCCTCCTCGGCTTCCCCCTCACGTGCTGTGACAAAGTCGGCGCCGTTTGGGTATGGTCGGGCATTCCCTCTGCTCACTCTGCGCCTTGGCTCTCCTCCCTGGCAAGTACAAATGTTCCAGATAGCTGAACAGATCCTGTGACACAAGACAGCTGCTTTTGTAGGGAGGAATTAATTTAATCAAGTACTCCATCATTAAAATAATCTGACAAGTCAGATGGAAAAGCACAGAAGCAAGCTTGCTTGAAGATGAAAACTAACACTTTTTCCAGCCAGAAATGTCCCAGAAGATGAGGCAACGGTATAATACTTCACTCTGGGTCTCCATGTAATATTTTAGTAATGTAAATAATATATTGTCCAAAGATAATTCGTGAAGGAATTATCTCTTTGTAAAGCCTGGCTGACTTGGTAAATTGTATTTCTTCTCTGGAGCATAAGAATCATAAAAATTAGAGCGGTTTGGGTTGAAAGAGATCTTGAAGATAATCCAGTCCACCATCCTGCCTTCCACCTTCCACTATCCCACGTTGCTTCAAGCCCCATCCAACCTGTCCTTGGACACTTCCAGGGATGGAGCAGCCACAGCTTCTCTGGGCAACCTGTTCCCAGAATAAGAGACTGCACAGGGTTGAAGACAGTGCTGTGGTCCACAAAGGGCAGGATCAGACACACGTGGCTGATCCCACCACACAGAATACAAGGGCTCTTTTGGCTGAAAATAGCAGAAAATGGTGAAAACCATCCTGCTCTTCTTCCTGCCACAGAGCAGCTTCTGCTGTATCTTAATTGCTTGGTTCCTTAATTACCAGGTATTTATTATTGCTGGGAAGGATTTTCTTTGGCCATCTGATTCTGGGGTTGTGTTTACAGGCAGCACCACAGAAGGTCTCAGGCCTTGCAGTCCTTGGCCAGCACAAAGCTGCAGCATGCTGGGTGACGGGGCACAGATTTGCCTCCCAGGCAGCACTGCAGGTGCCAGGCACCCAAACCTCTGGAGTTACCCAGTGTTCTGCTTTCCCTGCGGTGTGGGCAGAGTCCATTCTCTGTGTGGCAGCAAGTGTCTGTGCTGCAGAAACAAGAGCCTGCCCTCTGTGTGGCCAGGAGCCTGTTCCTCCCCACGGCTCCCCATTCCACTTCAATCACTTCCCAGACACCCTCTGGTAATGGGATGAAGGAGTAGGTGTGTGCTCTGTGTAAGGAGTAGATCTGTGCACTGTGTAAACACAGATGTGTCCTGAAATATGTTGGCAAATCCCAGATAAGCCCCAAAACTTGAATCAAGGCTCGGTTCCTGTGTAACTCTCAGGCAGAGGAGTTTCACCTCCATCGCCAGCCCTTCCCATACATTGCTGACTGTAACTTCCGTGGGGGATATCTGATTTCTCTTACTATAAAAATTCAGCCAGTAAAACGCTAGGAAATACTGGACTTGGAGTACCCTGGAAGTTCACTCTCCCATCGGGGTATTTGAGGGTGTTTAGGAAGTCCCCACCCAGTCAGATGGGAATGGAAACTTTGGCTTTGGAAGAAAAAGTTTGTGGTTGTGTTCTGCAGGAAAACCACAAAGCTGCAGAGGCAGAAAACTGGGGAATACTGGGCAATTGTGTGCTGGATGCTTAAAAATCCGCAGATGAAGAAACTGAAGTTTGCATTTCTGTTTTGGGAGGTTTGTGGATTTTTAAGCTGATCTCAGTGTCGCGGGGTGGGTGACGGGCAAGGCCCCCGTGCTGGGCGTCGGTGTGCACGGAGCTGCATCCCTGACTGAGAGCAGCTCTCCCCAAAATGGGGCTGGCTACGTAATGGGAGATTAGAATAGCTGCTCACGTGTGGGTTTTGTTGTAAATAGTGGCCCTGAGTGACTGTGGCTCCGGTGGATCCGCTGCGTTCCGTGTGCTCCGGCACAGAGGGAGCGCTCTGGAGTGCCGTCACCAGGACCGGCAATGGGAATAGCAGCGGGCACCCTGATTTGCATAGAGGTCATGTTTTGCTAATATGTGTCTTGTAGAAGCAGACAGCATGCAAAAGAGGATGGTTAAAACCTGACCCAGCGATGTTTTTAAATTTCAAATTATGCATAAAGTATGCATTAAATTAATTAGGGAATTCATTAAGAAGGGAAGAGTAAAGAAACTCGTGAGCAGTGTTCAGCATTTAGTAATGCAAGTCATTTTCTATAATTGTTATATAGAATTTGTCTCATAACATTATCCTTTGGTAAATTATTGCAGCATAATATGATATATGTAGCTTATTAACAGTTTCATTAATTACTATTAGAGCAAAGACACTGAAGTCTGGCACACGTAGAACAAGTGCTGAAGCAGATGGTTGAAATTAGTGAAATGCAATTGGCTGCTGAACCCTTTTACCTAATTACATTATTACACCAAAACAGTTAAACTAAATTTGTCAAGTTGTAGGCACTGGGATGTTTGGAGCAGGGCCCAGCTCTGGATGTCCTCCCCTGGCTCCAGTGCCAGGACCTCCTGCACACCTTGACCTTGGCTCCCTCACCTGCCTCCCGTAGCAGTTTCCTCCTCTTCCTCCTCTTCCTCCTCGTAGCCTCGAAGGGCATCGTTTCCACCCAGCCTTGCCATGCCCTGGCACGTGTCCCCAGGGCTGCTCAGGGACAGCTCTGGGGCTGGCAGCTCTTTGGGGTTTGTTGTCCTGGGTCAGGGGTGGTGAAAAGCTGTGGTGGGTGTGGGGACACCCCGTTCAGCTCTACAGCACCTGGTGATACCAATGCCAATGGGTTTGCAGCCGCTTCCTCCAGCCCATGGCACGCTGCTGGCTTTGTTCCTTCTCTTGGCACAGCCCTGGGATTTCCTTTCTGTGGTCCAGGAGCCAAGACAGAAAAGTCTGGAAGCTGGTTACTCTGTTTAGGCAGAGCCTCCCGAGCTCTGGACAAGGGCTGGGCTGCACACACCACTCCTCCCACAGTGCCAGGATGCACCAACCTGGCTTCCCTCGCAGGACATGGAGGAGTTTGGGGGAGGATCTCAGGGTCTGAGGGGCTCAGGGGTCCCTGTGCAGCCTGGGACATCCCTCCTGTTCTGTGCCAGGAGAAGGCTCTTGGGGAACAGTCCCACCAAGCAACAGTTCAGACCCAGACCACACAAACCTGGGGGATCTGGGAACTGCTCCCACTGCACAGGTGGGAGAAGGGCTGAAAAATGGATACACAATTATCCTGCAGAAGTCCATCAAAAGCATAATGAGCATAATTCCTAATAAATTCCTGCTCTGCTCTGAACCCTGAACCCAGTAATTAAATGACCTCTCAGTTGTCTAAAGAAGCCTGTGCCCATTGGATACTTTAATACTATAAAGAATGTTAAATAATTATCATCAAAATACGCTTGTGGTGCCCTGAGTTCTCTCCCTAGAAGGGTTTCAGGTTGGCCGTGGCAGCTGGAGGCATCTCCAGTAGGTTCCCAAACCCCCAGTCATGCTGGGGGTGGCCTTGGATGAGCAGAAGGAGAGAGAAAATGCAGAGCCCTAAGAACAAAACATGAACATCCATAAGTGCTTCATTTCTGCCCAAGCATCAGCAGGTGTGTGGGAGCAGTGGGGGAGTGTGTGGACTGAGTCACTGAACAGAGTCCCACTGGGTTGGGGTTTATTTTAATTATCCACACTGGCAGCTTTCAGGAAATCTCCCACCTTTGTGCTCCCCCAGCTCTACCCTTGGGCACCAGCACAGGCACTGGTGTCTGTGGGAGGCAGAGTGAGAAAGATGGGGACAAACCTTTAGTAGGGTTTTTGACAGGACAAAGGGGAATGGCTTTAAACTGAAGAAGGGGAGATTCAGGTAGGTTTCGGGAGAAATCCTTCCCTGGGGGGGTAGTGCAGGGCTTTCCTGTGCACTATGGCAGGGAAGGCAGGCCATTATGAGTCACCCAGAAATGTCATAAAAATAGGTTCTGCTGCTGTGCAAAGAAAGGAGCAGGTTCTGATTACTGTGGGGGCTCTCTCTGGTGGGGAGGTGATGACAAGGGGGCAGAACTGCCCTCACACTGCCCAGCACAGGGTTCACAGCTCCGTAGGGTGGGAGAAAGGCTGGGAAACCCTGGGTGAGTTCAGCTGGAAAGCCTCTCCAGATATTTTCTAGTGCTATTTGTGATACACACGCAACCGAGCAGGCACTTCTTTTTATTTCTATTCTGCAGGAATTAAATTAATTTTAGAAATGGCACTATAACTATTTTCCTGCCTCAGGGACCATTTGTTTTAAAATCATTAAAGACTTTTATATGACACTGCACTGACATTTGACGTGAATAAATTAAGGGAATTAGTATAAAACTGCTTTTTTTCTCTGAAGCTTCCCAGCACATCTCTGCACACAGGCACAGCTTCCCTGCTGGAAGAGGATGAGGCACACCCTTAGTGTGCACCCTCAGCAAGTCCCTCTGTGCTTCAGGGATCAGACTCACAGGATGGTTTGGGTTGGAAGAGCCCTAAAGATCATTTCCTTCCACCCCCCTGCCATGGGCAGGGA
>NW_020956908.1:68606-69790 GCF_003031625.1 Empidonax traillii
TCTGTTCTTGGGTTACTTTTCATCTGCCTTTTGTCTTGTTGCTGAATCTTTTCTATTTCTTTCACTCATTCATCTATTGTGCCCTTTCCTTGATCTGATAGCATTAAACATATAATTAAGTCATAAAGGAGGGAACTGATGAGTATAGCAGATGGTAATTGCTTCCTACATTTGAATGAAATGATATGCGTTGCTACAATTTACAGCTCTCGCCTCATATTTTATTCAGGAACCTTTTATCTCTTTTCCTGCAGAATTATTCTGCAATAAATTTAGACATCTTATCAATAGCTTGGGTGATAGTCACAGAAAGGGGGAAAACTGAACTTTGTGCATCTTAATGTTTAAAATAATTCTCTACAATAATTGAATTATCTCCCAGCAAATATCATAGCAAGAACCTGCTGGACTGGGTTGTTTTCCTTTTAAAAGCTCATCCCGTGATTAAAGAGAAAAATTGGCCAGTGTAATTACACTTATTGACCGAGGAGGTGCAGGAGCTCCTGGAGCCCTCTCTCCTCGTGGTGAGGTGGGTTTTCAGGGCTCTGAGGCTCTCACTGAGTTCTTGTCGGTTCTCCCGCTGTTGGTGTGAGCCAGGGGATAATCCTGGCAGCCTGGTGGGTGCTCACGGGGTGCTCCCTATTCCACTACGCTTGGAATTAACACAAAACCAGAGTAAAACTTATTTTCTCTACAAACTGCACCAGGCAGCACCTGAGGGTTCAGGAGCATCCGTGGCACTGCAGCTGCATGGCCTTGTGTGAAGAGGGTTCCTTCTGCCTGGTTCTTTAGAGTAAGAGGATTTATAACTCACACACAGAACGGCATAGGCCATAAAAATTCAGGTAAAGGAGAAAATGAATGTTTTGGGGGAAAAAATCCACATTTTGACACCTTCTGTTAAAGAGCCAAAGGGGTCATGGCAGAAGAGGCACTGGAGCATAATGAAATCAGCTGGGTTTAGCTGGGTGGACAAGCTGGAAGAAAAAAAGAGGCATATTAAAAGTTAACTTTTTGGCTTGAAGTCCAAGATCGAGGTCCTTAGTTTTATTCTATTTCTTAGTTTTTATATTATCCTTTAGTTTTTATTATCTTGTTTTTTATTCCATTTCTTGATTTTTATTTCTTAGTTTTTATTCTTTTCTATTTTATCCCTTCCCTTCCCTTCCCTTCCCTTCCCTTCC
>NW_020956908.1:72150-83478 GCF_003031625.1 Empidonax traillii
GATATTTCTAAATTTTCTGGAGATATAGCTCTATCTTTCCCTTTTCCCGGGTGATGAAGTGGAAGTCACATCGCTGCCTTTGCCACAATCCATCTCTGAAGCAGCACGGGGAAGTCCCGGGCTGGGGAAAGCCAGGAAGAGCTGGGCAGAGGACGGGATGAGCCCCGGCAGTGAGGGAGAGGGATGGCTCCCTGTGGCCGGCAGAGCCCGGGGGAGCAGGGCAGTGCTTCTGCCGACACGTCTCGGGATGGAAATGGATGTGGCCACACACGGCCGTGTTCTTCTTTCCACAGAAGATTGTTATAATAGTGCCAAATGTAGCAATATTGGCGAGAAACTGGTCTGTCTGTCATTTCCCCGTCATCCTCTTTATTAGGTTAAAAGCATGATGGATACAAGCAACTTCCCCGGGCTCATCTTTGCCGTGTGGGCAGAGGTCAGCCCGTGATTAGACCCACTTGAGTGGCTGCAGATGGAGGCTCCGGGCACATTGCTGTTCCTGAGCTCTGGAATGGGAGGAGGGAACTTTGGGCCAAACATGGCCCAAAATGAGCTCCCAGCGAGGCAGCTCCTGGCTGGGGGTCTGGGGCTCAGTGAGGGGCAAGGACCCGGCCAGCCCAGTGGGATGGGGCAGGGGAACACTGGGGAAAGATGCTGCCCCTCCAGCCTGGAAGGGAACGGGGCTGGAGGAGCAGCAGTGGGGAGGGGACACTGGATGAATTCAGCTGGAATATGGTCCAGATTTGTGCAGGCAGTGAACCAGCAGGACAAACCATCCAGGGACAGGGTGCTATGCTGAGATAAGGGGTGTTTACAGAAAGATATGTGAGTCAGGAGATACAATCTTGATACAGATGAGTGAGGGTTCTGGTCTGGTGGCAGAAACTCCCTGGCTCTGTCAGAGAGCCCAGGAGACCGCTGGCAGCACAGGGCTGCAGACACCAGCCTCTCTCCTGCATGGTGCAGCTGCCCAGGGCAAAGGCACAGCTGGGCAGGGGGGCTGTCCCAGGGCAGAGGCACAGCTGGGCAGGGGGGGTGTCCCAGGGCAGAGGCACAGCTGGGCAGGGGGGGTGTCCCAGGGCAGAGGCACAGCTGGGCAGGGGGGGTGTCCCAGGGCAGAGGCACAGCTGGGCAGGGGGGTGTCCCAGGGCAGAGGGTCTCTGGCTTTACCTCACTCTGCTTTGTCCGTGTCATACACCTGGAAGAAGAGGGACCCCACGCCCCCACCTCTCTGTAAGGTGTCTGTGAGCGGGGCCAGCGCTTGGCACTCCCCTCTTCGCAAGGGCAGAGCTGCCTTTCACCACTTTTTCTCAGAATTTGTGTTTTTTACAATGTAAAACGCAAATATTGGCCTCTCAATAATAGTTGATTACCTCAATAATTGATGTCAATGAATTAGACATTTGAAACAACTCACACTTGAAGCTTCTATTTCCCCTGGTGAAGCTGTACAGTGTAAGCCCCTCTAAACCCCCACACTGCAGAGCCTGGGGGTCCTGAGTGCACATGGCAGCAAAGCCACGAGCTGTCGTCACACAGAGCATCACAACTCCTTACTGCTTTCCTTCTGCGGGGTGAGGCAAGAAAGACTTGTCAGTAATAATTTCCTGAGTGATTTTTAAAAGCCCATGGCTCCCTCCCTTATTAGTTTTAATAAAGAGTCACTGCTCCCTAAGCTTGCTTGGAAAATTATTATCCATCAGCAAGACAGAAGACAAACATATGAGCTATTGACAGCAACAGAGCAAGCCCCTCATGATGGCCATTAAGAGATAAGCATTGAGTTTTTTTCCTCAGCCAACCTGAAATTAAGTTCTTTCTGAGGATTGGGCTCTGCCGAGCCCTGGATGCTCACGCCACAACTTGGAATATTGTAATGCTTTGTGCTGGAAGGGACCTTCAGATCAACCAGTTTCTACCCCCTGCCCTGGGCAGGGACACCTTCCACTACCCCAGGTGGCTCCAAGCCCCATCCAACCCGGCCTTCCCTCTTCCCTTGCTCTGGGTTTGTCAAAAATGCAGTAGTAGGAAATACTAAAATCCATTGGTTTGCTCCAGTGGACATGGCCAGCCAGGATGCCAGAGACTGATGTGAGGACACATCCCCAGGACCCCACTGGAGAGCCCAGGTGGGTGCTGGTGCTGTTCCCACACAGCCTCTGGAGTTTAGCATGACACAGCTGATTCCCAGTATTTTATGAAATTTAACTTTCTTTACCCTTCAGCTTGGGAAAAAAGTAGTTATACTGCAGAGATCACAATGTTTGCAGGGAAAGAAGGGGGACAGGAATGATTCAGATTTGGGGAGCACACAGGCTGAACGTGCAGCTGTGTGTGGTCAAGCTGCTATTGATGCTTGAGAGTTTCCAATTGCTGGTAATGGACTGGGGAAAAAGGATAATGTGTTTGATCGACCAGCATGGACAAATTTCATTTAGGGGATCAATAACAGTTTATACTTGACAGAGCGGAGGGACCACATTTATTTTTCCCTTTGATTGAATAAATGTTTTCAATGAAAGTGCAGATGTAAAGCCACGGTGCCCATTCCTTCAGCAGGGGCACAGCTCCTGCCCCGCTGTTCCTGCTGCTGATGTGTGTTTAAAGTGAGCCTGGGGCCGTGGATTGCCAGGGGCTGGCGCTGCCACTCGGCACTTTATTAACACTGAACACATGGCAAGTGCACTGGTTGGTTCTCCTGACCCCCAGCACTGTGACACACCAGAAAGAGACATCACTTGGGCATATTTTCCAAGGGTGGGGAGAAAAGGGAAGATTTTTTTTCTGAGCTTTTATCCCTTCTCTGCATCCAGCATGATTTCTTCAAGCCTCTGGTAAGATACATGGGAGGGTAAACACACTGAGAAAACAGCCACAGCTCCACTAACATGTGCTGCCTCCTCTCCCAAGCAGCCACTGCCACTCCACACTCTCCTGTGGCACATCAGGGACCAAGGGTCTGGCCCAGGGGCTGCCAGGGTGGGCTTGGCTGTGGGCACTGCAGTTCCTGACACTGCTGTGGGGTGCAGGCTCCTCCCCTTGGCACAGGTACAGTCCTTACTGCCCATGTGAAGCTGTGGGTGTGCACTGCCAGCCAGGAACGCTCAGCCCAGCCCTGCTCACCTGTGAAAGCAGCCTGGGGGGCTCACAGCGATCCACAGCCCTTGCACGGGCTTCTCCCACCAGCAGAGTCACTCTGGGGTGTGTGGGGACATCCCACCATGTCCAACCCACCCATCACCAGCTGGACGCCATCTCAAAGCCATCTGCCTCTTCTGCCCCACTGGCAGTGCTCCAAGAGCTTCAAAATCCTCCCAAATTCCCCCTTGGAGCAGACCTGCTCTGTGGCAGAGTGGGCAGAGCTGGTGCACAGTTATTCTCGGTTATTGCTCCATCAGACCAGAGGGAGACTTGCATGAATTGGCTTTTTTGGAGCATTTCAGACCCATGGCAGAGCACTGGCTCAGCACACAGCCCCTGCTGACCGAGTACCACAGCCACACAGGGCTCCCAGGGGCAGCTGCTTCCGCAGGGGCACTCGGGTTCGTGTGGGCTTCTTTCTGAATGCAGAACTTCCCCCCCTTTTTGTTGTTGTGCTTCAGGAACCCTCTCTAAGAGAGGCTGGAAATCAAATTTGGCTGGTGGCAGATCCTAATTAAGTTCCAGATGACGCAGATGATAACTTTCCCTTGCAATATGGAGCAAATGCCAATACTAAATGCAGCTCGTCCCGAGCTCCAGATGCATCGGCTCGTTAGCTGCCTTGCTCATCAAGGCGAGAGAGCCGAGAGAGCGAGGAGCCTGTTCCAGGCAGGGATCGGTGGCCCCGCGACTGGTTTAGGCAGGCAGCTCGGAATTGTTTGGGATGCATATTGTCTGTGTACATTTCAATAAGGCAAATGCCAGGCACGGGCGCCGCGGGGCTCTGGGTGGCAGATGATTAAGTCTTCAAGACTCGCAGCCACGGGGTCGTTATCGACGGTACTTCCAGGTCAGCGTGCGAGCAGCGAAGTTGGAGGCGATGGTTGACCTTTTGACAGCACTGCGGGGGTAACGGAGCTTCAGAAGACATAAATAACCATTTCTAATTTTTTTTTTTTGAGGGGTATTTGTTTAAAAATGCAAATATATTGTAACATATGTGACTTAAGGATATTCAGATGGGAAGGCAGAACGCGTTTCCTCCCCGCTCTTTTTCCCCAGGGAATTTCCAAATGAAATGCTTAATGGGGGAAAAGGGAAGAGATGGAATAAATAATAATAATAATGATGATGAAGATCACTTACCTTGTTCTCTTTTCGACTGTCTAGTACCTTTTTGTCAGTGACATGCTCTGTGCAAAGAGTCTTCTTGCGGCTGAATTAAGTTTGTGATATTAATAAAGAAAACACGCAGTAAATGGCTTGTCAGCTTTGTTTCACCCCGTGCCTGATGTCTATCATGGAGATAATGCATCCATGACCTTAGTTTATACATAATGTACTGCAGTGCACACAGAATTGGGAAGCTTTCAGGAGTCTTCTCTTTTGCCTTCAATAAATTGTAAAACCAGACCTTTCAAAATCCTGCCTATTGCACTTTGTGGTGACCCGACTTCCATGCAGAAGCCATTGGCTGACTTTATTTTTATCCTTGCAGGAAGAAGAGCTGTTTATAAAACTCAACAAGCATAAAACAATATGCTTTGGGATTATAAATAGCATTTGAAAAGGTTTGGAGATTACACACTCTGGCCTGAAACACTGCAGGGCAAAATTCTTCATCTTTATCCAGGTAAATGAGGAGTTTTGATCAAGGAAAGACAGTCAGAGCTTCAGGATGTGGCCAATAATAACTCAATAAATCAGCAATGATGCGGTCTGATGGTGTTCGGCTTCCTTTCAACACATAATCAGTGAGCACTTAATTGTTAGAAGTTGTGTAATTACAGCACAGCCACGCAGGGCTGCACGTTCTCTAACACCCTAATTTCCTGTATTTGTGGTGCTGGGGGCTTTCATCAGGAGCCAGGATCAAACTGCAGCTCATCAAACGAGCCGGGAGGCTGAGACACATTTCGGAGGTGTCTGGCAGGGCATTTAAATGGATGTTGAGTCCCTAATGCTCTAAGCAGAGAAACAGAAAGTACAGCTATTTCTGTGTGCATTTATATGGATATTTGCAAAACTGGTCCTGGAGCTGCTGGAACTAAATGCACAACATGAAGGGATCAGGTGAATTAGTTGTTGACAGTTGGATTAGATGATCCTGAAGATCTCTTCCAACCTTGATGATTCTGTGAAAATAGTGGTGTGATCACAGACAAAACAATGCTCCCTGTACCTGTCAATGTGCAAACTGTACATGCCACCCTCTGACTCAGCTGTACGTGCCACCTTTCAGCTCAGCTGGAGAACGAGCCGTGGCTCCATCCCCGCACACCCGTGGGCTGGCCGTGGCTGTGGCAGGTTTGTTCCCACGGCAGATGGTGAGCTATTTCAGAGTATCCATTCTTATTTCTGGTCCCTTTTCCTCCATGGCTCTCGGTGGTATTTTTACACGTTCACCAGAGCAGCCAGAGCTTGGTGTCCCCGGCACTTGTGGCGAGCATGTCACTGTTGTGCTGCATCACGTACGCACTGGTGACGAGCTGGGGAGAGGGAGAGGTGATCCTGCTGCCACATCCACTCAGTCACAGGAGGTCCTGTCCACAAAGGGGTGCTGCCAGGAGGGAGTGGCTGCCATGTGCTCAGCATGGCCCAGGGTAGTGCTGTGCTCACACTGCTGAGCCCAGCAGTGAGCATTTTAGGATACAAGGGGCTCACAACCCCTGTGCCCCTGGGCAGCGCCCGCCTTGGCTGCTGACAGGACACCAGCTCTGCCCAGCCAGCCTGGGAACGGTGCAGACTGATGGGCATCCCTGCCTCAGTGACCAGGAAAGGTCTCCTCTCCTGGTGTGATGTCTCTCCTCACAGCCCAGGGCAGCCGTGGCCCTCAGCAGCACGTGCCAGGGCGAGGGACAGGGGACAGCAGTGAGGGGCTGCTGCTCCGAGGAGAACCCCACGTGCCATTGAAACAGAGCATCTGCCATTCTGTGGACACTGAGGAAACTGCTGTGACATTTGGGTGACATTTTACTTTGTGCTCTGACCAACAGCCTCTCACCTGGTTGTGTGGAGCAGTGAGCTGCTGCCAGCTGGAGAGGAGGGAGCCTGGAGAGGAGGCGATTCCCTCTGGGGAGGGTGTGCGGGGGGTGGATCGTGTCCTGCTCCCGAGGGGATGGTGCTGTGCACCTGTGGGGCTCAGCAGGGACGTGGGTGAAGGCTCACGCTTCCCTTGCAGCCCTCCCACGCACAGGGAGCACACTGGATGGGCACCAGCAGTGGCTGAGGTGGTGACCCTGTCCTGGCCACCCCTGTTGCCTGCACGTCCCCTCTGTCTCTGCCCAAGGGCTGGCGCTGGGCACGTGGGGCTGGTGGGAGGATGAGCCTGGTCTCAGCTGACCAGATGGTCCAGGGATGGCATTAATTAACCCAGAGCTCTGCTGCCATTTGTGCTCCTGAGGAGGGTTTGTAGAGCAGTGAAGGCTGGAGGGGCCACCCTCGGCTGCCAAACACCAGCGAGGCAGTGCTCAGCCACATCCCATATCCAAGTTACTCTCCACGAGAACAGTGTCACTGTGGCTGCTCAGCTCTTTCCCCAAGCCCTCTGCTCACCATGTCTGTGCACAGTCCCCATGGAACAAAGGGCAGATGCCTGTGGGAATGATGGAGGAGGCACCAGGAGCCACAGGCTGAGTTTTGGGGCTCCACACTCCTGGGAGCACTGCTGGGACCAAACCACAGGTTGGGGCCTGCCGTGGTCACATCCTGCCCCCCAGGACCCATCAAACACACCAACAGGCAGCAGCAGAACAGCACCAGCCAGATGCTGTCGATGTGTGCTGCCATCCACAGCCCCCAGCTTGCTCCCAGCAGTCTCTAACCGATGGTGCAGCCGGCGGCACAGACCTTTGGACAACCTGGCACACACAGCGTGGCCATTTACATCCCCTTCCCTTTCCATCTCAGAGTCTGAACCCATCTCTTGGAGAGGGGACTGACTCCCACATCCCACACTGGTGCTGTATCTCATCCTGCCAGCATCACCCAGAGACCTGCCAGGCCCCCTGGGAACCCTGCTGAGCAGCTGGGGAGCTTTTTGGTCCGAAGTCAGAACCAGTCTGAAACCCTCCACGAGCTGGGAAGGAGGCTGAATCACTTGCTTTATTGCACGAGAAAAATCCTGCCTTTTGCTGGTGTTATGAATTAGCAGAAATTAAAGAATAGGGTTGTCTGCACGTTGCTTGGAAATTGTTTACAGCAAATAATGAAGGCAGACGAGTGCGTAGCCAGAGGCCAGGTCTGGAGCCGCTGGATCGTGTTATTAATTAAAATACAAGTCAGCTCTTTCCAGCGCGCGTAGCCCGTGGGTATCCAGCGTGCTCCACTTGATTGAATCAGGTACTGGCAGCGCAGGCATTTTTCATTTTGTGCTGCGAGGGATAACAAAAATGTAAAGCTGTTTTCTGCTACTTCATTTGAAAAAATATTATTTTGGAATGGAAGGGCAGCAGCTGCAGCAGCCGGGCAGGAATAACGGGAGGGACACGCTGGTGCCTCTGCTCGGGGATTTAAGCAGAGAAGCTGCATTCTTGGCAGCTCCCTGGCCCAGGCAGCTGGTTCCATGGCCATGGGAGGCAGAGGGCAGTGGCCCCTGGTTTGGGAAGGGGAGTTCATCCCAGTAGGATTTTGTCTTATCCCCCTGTAATGGGATTTTCCCCCTTCTTTCCTTGCAGGGAGGGGTCAGTGAATGGTCAAAATCATAGAATTCATGGAATAGTTTGGATTGTAAAGGACCTTAAAAATCATCTAGTCCAACCCCCTGCCATGGGCAGGGACATCTTCCATTACACCAGATTGCTCCAAGTCTCTCTTAGGTCAAAGGAATTAATTTCTGGCCCATTCCCACAGGTCACATGCCCTTTTGATTCTCTGTTTTCCAGAAAAAAAACAAACCAAACAAACAAACCCCACAAAACCAAAACAAACCAAAACAAACCTCAAACACTTTTTTTTTCCCCCTGTTTCCAAGATAAAAAAGGAAACAAATATTTTTCCTGCTTGAAACAAGCAAACCCAATCCACAGTCTCTGAAGGAGCAGCAGCAGGAAGACCATCCCAGTGTTTGGGGACTGGCAGAGGGGGGACAGAGCCTTTCCCTTCCTGGAGCAGGTTTGGTTCACAAACCCATCACAGGGCAGAGATCGAGCACCCTTCCTGCCACCACCAGCACCGAGCCACAGTAGCTCTGGCAACAGGAAAACAGCCCTGGGCTTTTCCCTCAGGGGAAACATCAGGTCGGTGATTTTTGGGCTCCAACCATGCATAGAGGTTTTCCTGCCACAATTCCCTTTGTTTCAGTATTCCAAAGTGCTGTCATATTTTAATATCACTTATTTAATTGCTCTATTATTGATTGTTAATTATCATTAAGTATACAAGAAATAGACATAGGATGGGTGACGCCTCGACTTAGCATGGCTGGAGCAACCTCAGGTTATGGAATTTCCTGACTTCTAAATGCTCAGTCTTGCATCACAGACATTGCACCAACACAGAGGGGTTTGCATTTGATTCTATAAAGGCTAGGGGGAAAACAAGTGATTTCCTTGCTGCTCAGCCCCAAAATCCATGCTCAAGTGCACATTGGGTCAGCCCCTAACCAGCTGCAAGCACACAGCCAAGTTATTGGATTTCTGGATGATGAACAGAGATCAGGAAATGCACCTGCCTGGCTGCAGGGGGGTTTGCATGAAAATGAAGATCCCCTACACCTGTGTATGCAAAACACTGATGACCAGAATTGAGGGTATGGGTGCAAAGCCCACAGCACCAGCTTCCTGAGGGAGCAAAGCACAGCACAGCTGCTCCCAACCCAGGTGTCCCTCCATGGGGAGAGAGCAGGAGAAGAAGCTGGTGGCCAGGCCCTCATTAACCAGTTCCATTTCCTGGCACGGAAATTCTCCTGAAAGTTGCACCAGCTCTCGCCTGTCAGTCAGCTCAGGGACTGGGCTGGTAAGGGCACTGATTGCTGCTTGTCTTCTGTGCCACATCCCGAGGGCTGCAGACAGGGGAGAGCTGAGGAGCAGGATGCCCGGGGCAGGAGAAGGCAGTGCAGGGAATCCCAGAGCGCCATCGTGTCCTGGGAGTTCCTGGCTGGGCACTGGCTCCCGGGCTGGGCTCAGGGAGCAGAAGTGAGGCCTGAGCCCCCTGCCCTGGGAGATGGCCGATATCAGCCCTGTAGTGGGAAGGGCTGCCCTGAGAGGCTCTATTTATGGGGGCTAATTAATGAGCAGGTGCTAATCAGGAGGTGCCAGGTGAGACCCTGGTGTCCTTGGAGCCCTGCACTGAGCACACAGCCCTGGCTGGGCATGGGACAGCTCCATCCACATCCTCATACCTGGATGCATGTCCCTCTGCCCCAGGGCTGCACAGAGGGACCCCCTGCTCCTGGTGGGGATCCACTGCAGAGGAGCTGTAGGTTTGCTGCAGGGACAGGATTGCCTTAGAAGAAGCCCCTGCCCTTGCTGATGGAGCTCATTCACACTCCCAGGGATGCTGTTCCAGGTGTTAATTATCGTTAACTATCTCTACATAATAAACTCATGCATGTGCCACCAGCCTGGCATTTGCTGCTGGTCCAGGGCTCTTAGACTGATGGAAGACAGAAAAGTTTCAATTCTAGAGGTGCTAAAGTACCTTCAGAATTCCCTGATGCTGCCAGAGTATTCCGGATTCCATAACCCCCCCAGCCCTCTAAGATTCCACTCCTGCAACACCTCCCCACTTTTCCAGGCATCCAGCCAATCCAGGTGCTGTTTTCCAGGATACTCCAGTGCCCAGAGGGCAGCAGTGGACCCCGTGTGCCCAGAGCCTGGGGTCTGGTGCTGCTACCCTGCTTGGGCATGCAGGGCTGCGGCTGCCAGCCCCTGGCTGTCCTGCTGCCACTGCAGGGGTGCCCAGGGACGTGGAGCTGCTCCCTGGTGGTTCTCCTCTCCTTGCTACTATTGCTTGGCTTGAAATGATTGTTCTCCTCAAAAGGGGAATGTTTCCAAGTTGATTTCTCACCGGTTTTATATTCCCTTTAATTTAGAAAAACACATATAAATAGCAGAAGGTGCATCCCGTGTGTACACAGCCACTTCCAGCGGCTTCGTTGTTGGGTGTGAGAGGAACAGAACGTATTGGTCAGAATTTCATCCTGTTGGATCGCTGGGGAGCAAAGTGAGAGCTGCTGTGTCTCCTGAGCCTCATGCTGTGCAGACACAGGGATGAGGGACGGTGGCTGGGGACATGGGACACTGCCTGGGGACAAAGGGCAATGCCCGGGGCCAGGCCCCCAAGTTTTGCCGTGGATGGAGGGTGGGAGACACCTCCCAGTGCTGGTCACTCCATCTACGCTCTTTGTGTCCAGCAAGGAGGGTGAGGGGCTGTGGGGCTGAGGGGACACACGTCACAGTCACAACAGCCTTGTGGGGCCCCTGGCTGCTCTACCTTAGTGGCAGCCCGTAAAAGAATCACAGCTAATCAAGCATTACTTTTTTAAATTAAGAGGAATCTTTCCTGCATCAGGGCAGCCTCATGCCATGGCAACCAAGCCTTTCCCGTGGTTGAGTCCTGCAATGCTGCTTCCCAGGAATGACTCTGCAGTTCCCGTGGTGGGTGGCACAGCAGTGCCAGGGCACGGCGATGCCGGGGTGCTGGTGGCACAGTCCTGTTGGTCACACGGTGCCACCCTGCCTTTGGCCTTCTCCTCTGCCTGGAGATGTGCCAGCCCCTGCTCCCTGGGGGCTGGGGTTTCCCCTCAGTGGCAGGGGCTTTCCTGGGCACCAGGGGCTCCCCTGGCTCCCCAGCCCTCTGTTCGGGAAGGGATCAGCACCTCCAGACCCTTTGGTTGCCATGGGGAAGATGAGAATTGTAGGGATTCCTGGCAGGCAGCTCGTACAAGAATGAAAGTACATAATGTAAAGGGACCTTCTGAAACAGTCGGCTGGCAAATACCAGTGATAACTATTTTAATTCATCTCCTCTGACATGAATAGGAACTTTCTCTTACAACTGAATATAAATAGAAGTTGGACATAGCATTACTATATGAATAAATGAATTAATCAATCAATGACAAAAACACACTATGTAATCAAAAGATTTTTCATGTTAAGATTAATTTAGTGTAATACGTGCCTAAATATTACATAAGCCCCCTTGACATTGAATTATAGGACTGGTGGATGGGAGGGAGTGGGC
>NW_020956908.1:83795-87613 GCF_003031625.1 Empidonax traillii
ATAGAAGTTGGACATAGCATTACTATATGAATAAATGAATTAATCAATCAATGACAAAAACACACTATGTAATCAAAAGATTTTTCATGTTAAGATTAATTTAGTGTAATACGTGCCTAAATATTACATAAGCCCCCTTGACATTGAATTATAGGACTGGTGGATGGGAGGGAGTGGGCTGTGAGGAGCAGGAAGGCGGGACAGAGCTGGGGAAGTGGGCCCCAACTTGGCAGCCCATGGCACGAGAGATGCTGCACCCCCTGCTTGCCAGGCTCTTGTTGTCCCCACGGGCAGGCAGCTCAGCAGGTGGGGTCTCACCCGAGCGGAGCAGAGGGGCAGAATCCTTTCCCCCCTTGCCCTGTTGCCCAGACTTCTTTATTTTCCATATGTTTCCCTCTGTATTTTCTAGGTGTGTTCTAGGTGGACTGAAGGTGAGGTGATATATTCATTTAGATTGCAGGCAAGGGTCACAGATTTTGGATTTTGCCCTTGCAAGCCCCTGAGAAGCTGAACATTCCCCTCCCTGGGAAGCAATGGCAGCTGAGGCTCTGGCTCCTTCCAGAGCTGGCATGCAAGGCTTTGCCTGCAAGTTAATTAATCTAATGAGGCAACTTCTCTTGATATGTTATGTGTTCTGTATGCCTTCTCCCAGCAAACGATCACACTTCCTAAAAATATAATCTTCATTCTTCACTTGAAGTTACGCCTGGAAGTTGAGGTTAGAGAAATTCAGCTTTGAAAGAAAATGTGATTTCCTTGCAGTGAGCATAATGAAACATATGGAGCTGCTCCCAGGGGAGGCAGCACTCCCTTGGGGCTTGGTCACTACAGCCAGATTACACAGCCACCCAGGGGATCTGCTCGAACTCAGCTGGGTGCTGGACACTGGGCATGGCCAGCACTTGGTGTTGTAATTCACTGTCCCCTATTCAGACCTGCCCTGGCTGCTGCTCCACATGGATGTGCTCCTGAAGGAGCATCTGGGGGCATCTCAGTCCCCCCATGCCCAAGGGTGCTGTAGAACACACAACAGGTACAGGGCTCGGCCCTTTCCGCTGTCGGGGTTGCTCCATCTGCCCTCTGGGAAGCAGGTAAATAAATGCCCTGCCCCTGTGTGTCCTGTGACACCTGGAAATCCACTTCTCCCTAGGGATGATCTTAGCAAAACCTCCCTGTGGCTGTGCAGGGCCACGTCATGAGGCCCAGACCAAGGTGCTCGTGCTGTTCCCTGTGTCCAAAGCCCACAGCTGGTGGGCACAGCCGGTGCCAGTGGGGTACTGGCTGGAGCCCATGCACCTACAGCCTGAGGGCTGCACCTCACTGCCCGGTTCTCCTGCTGATCTCTGACTCACCTGTCCCGGGATGGCCCGGCCAGTCCAGTGTGGCCAGGGGGCCAGGGAGCAGTGAAAGGTGCCATGGGTTTATTTGCTCAGTGCTGGCAAGATGATCCTGTCAGGGGAAGAACCTTTTGATTTTGCATTTATGTTGCCTATTGATTTCCTTTAACACAGTGACACGGGCTATTGCTAACACCTGTCTAGTTAATACGCAGTGGCAACTCCACTCTCACAGCCCAGCAAGAACTGTAGAATATACACAGGAGAACATTCCTCTCTACAGCTCAGGCTTTCTTTTCTTTTGCTTTATTTCTAATCCCAATTTGCACAGATCTCACCTGAAAAAACGGAGTGGTGAGGATCAAATCTGCTATCCCAAGAGGCTCTCGCCAGGGAGTTTGAGGCTTGCTCTGCTGGTGAGGAGGCAGGGCCATCACACTGTGCAAGGTCTTAGAGGCACCACCATGACTAAACTTTTTTCTTGCAACTGATTTCCCTACAGAATTATCTGCAGCAAAGCTGAAAGGGGAGACAAGATTTCCACGTGACCAAAAGCCACTGAGTGAAAGCATCCCTCCAGTGAGAGCATCCGGGGTGAGGAGGAAGGTCCATGGCCACGGGTTAGGGTTAGGGTTAGGGTTAGGGTTAGGGTTAGGGTTGGGGTTAGGGTTAGGGTTAGGGTTAGGGTTGGGGTTAGGGTTAGGGTTAGGGTTAGGGTTGGGGTTAGGGTTAGGGTTAGGGTTGGGTTTAGGGTTAGGGTTAGGGTTGGGGTTAGGGTTAGGATTAGGGTTAGGGTTGGGGTTAGGGTTAGGGTTAGGATTAGGGTTAGGGTTGGGGTTAGGGTTAGGCTCTGGTGTTTGAGGTTCTCAGGTTTTGGAAATGGGGCAATGCCCAGCAGAGCCGATCCCCCTGCCCGACTGCCCTCCCTTGGAGCACAGGAGCCTGGCTGCAGTGTGACTGTGGGAGAAGGGTGTGAGGAAGATGATGGCTGGGGATGAAGGCAGGCCTGCACCTCCCACACTGGGGCTGAGCTGTGAAATCCCTCTCCAAGCAGTGTTTCCTTCAGTGGGATCGATGGCTCCAGATGAAACAGAAACTTTCCTTGTTCTGGGCTGGTGGATTTGCCAACCCCTGAACCCCTGTTTGGATTAACACGAAATTCTCTGTTCCATTTGCAACGTGCTGCTGCTGAAGTTTTGGAACTTTTTGTGATGTGAGGGATTTTGGATGGAGGCAGATGGACACGGGATGTGGGAAAGGAGCTGAAATGAAAATGTTTGATGATGGGAGAGCAAGAATGCACAGTCAATGCCATGGAAGGATGGAATCAGAACAGCCAGGAGGGGGAGGAAGTGTTCTTTACTTGGGAGGAGGATTCTGTGGCTGAGCCCAGCACAGCGGGAGTGGCAGGATCTCCGGGCTCTGGGGTCGAGGGATGAGCTGCTCCGTGCTGAGGAATCGGGATCAGATTCCAACAGATCCCTAGGGCTATCCCCACCTCCGACTGCTCAAATGAAGATGAACTTCTCCTGGTCCCCCTCCTGCCTTCTGGGTCCTGCTCTGGTCCTGCTGCAGCCCTGGTTCTTCAGGGCCTTGTCAAGAGACAGGTCCCGCTGCATCAGCCCAGACCCCGCAGTACTTGAGTCCTATCACCCATCACGAGAGTGAAGAGACTGGTACCTCCCCCTGCACGTCCCCGCTGAGTTTCAGGTGTGGGCAATCACAACTGGAGACAGTGAACCCCCTAAAAGTGTGGTGCACTGGGACAGGGGGCTCCGGGCACCCACAGGGAGCACAGGGAGCAGCTGCACCTCTGTGATGGTCTGTGCAGCTCACGGGGTCCTCTGTCTGTGCCATGAGCTGTGCAAACAGTCCCAGGGGCTGAGCAGGACAGCTGGACAGGGCTGCACGTCCTGCACCACGTGTATGGACAGCCAGCCCAGGGCTGGGGGTGCTGGGTCCAGACGGGTGTGACCAGTGCCATTCCAGCAGGTCAGCTGGGCAAAGGTGAAAGCCAAGGCAGGATTTCACCTGGTACCTTTAGAAAGAGCTTTGGGCAAAACACCTCTCAGGGACCTGCAAGGTCCAGCTATGCCCTGGGAGGAGGGGGGTGGGCACAGAAACCCCCATCTCCCACTACCCCCAGTGTTTCCATGGCAGCGTTCCCAGGCAGTACCTTCTCTGGCACCAACAAACCACAGAGTCCCAGAATGGTTTGGGTTGGAAGGGACCTTAAAGCTCACCTTGTTCTGCCCCCTGCCATGGGCAGGGACACCTTCCTCCTGACCAGGCTACTCCCAGCAGGGCCACGGTGCTGCTGCACATCCCAGTGCATTCCCAGGTCCCTCAGTGCTCGTGACAGGCCACAGGGACTGCTCCTCTGGTTGCATTGCAAAGGTGAGGCAAAGCCTGGGTCCTTGTCCCTCCGTGCTGCAGGTGAGGAACAGGCTGCAGGAAATGCAGGGCTCTGCTTTGCACCTG
>NW_020956908.1:87864-97855 GCF_003031625.1 Empidonax traillii
AGGGCCACGGTGCTGCTGCACATCCCAGTGCATTCCCAGGTCCCTCAGTGCTCGTGACAGGCCACAGGGACTGCTCCTCTGGTTGCATTGCAAAGGTGAGGCAAAGCCTGGGTCCTTGTCCCTCCGTGCTGCAGGTGAGGAACAGGCTGCAGGAAATGCAGGGCTCTGCTTTGCACCTGCAGGAGGAACCAGCCTCGTTCCACTGCAAATTTACCCCATAATGAGAAACATATGTCAGAGAACATGATTTTCCACAAACCAAGCATTTGCTGCACAGTTTATGGTTAAGTCTGTATGTAGTCACAGCTGTCATGGGAATTATGAGTTCCTTGATTTTCATAATTAAAAAGAGAGAGAGGGAAAGAGGGGGGAAAGGAAGCAGGAGCCCAGAGCCTGGTGCTGTGGGCACTGCCCATGACACAAGGGAAAAATCCTCCTGCTGGAAATTCACTGAGATGTTCCCTGTACTGCCTGGTTTGGTGGTTAATTAAATAAAAGATATTCCAAATAAAAAAATAGATTCTAGGTTGGGACTCCTGGGAAATCATTACTGGCTCGTGACCTCTCTTAACCTGGATAAGGTTCAGGCAGGAGATGTCAAGGCGTGAAGCACAGCAAATACCCGTGAGCATGTACAATTACAGGTTTATTAAAGGGAAACAAGGACCGCACGATAAATGGGGAAAATGGTTTATGGGCACGGTGAGACGGTGTTTCCCCAACGAGCCAAAGGGGTTTGGGGGCTGTGCCCCTGGAGCTCCAGCCAGGTTGTCCCAGCGGGATGAAGGTGTGGGAATGCTCTGCCAGCACCGGAGATGTGCTGCCCACTGCTCCCACTGCATTCCCCACAGTTACAGCTCTGCCTAATTAATACTGCTTTCATGAAGGGCATTTCCCTTGCATTGGGAAACAAGCGCAATCACACTGCCTGTATATCAACCCAAATACAAGTCACTCGGGGAATAAAGCAAAGATGTAATTGAGGAGCCGCTATTTATCACCCTGCCCGGGATCACGGCGCTGCCACTCCTGACACTCGCACTGTTCTCGAGCACTCGCTTCACTGCCATCAGACACGCTTCTGGAAAGGAAATAAAACACCCAACTACTTTCCAAAGTCTCTTTGACTTTCAATCACGAGCATGTTGCTTATTAGCGAGATGAATTTATAGGTAATGCGCTAAGCTTTTATAATCACCCTTTTATAGGCAGATGCCATCAGGTTCGCAGAAGTGGTGGCATTAACTGTCAGCTTCCAGTAGGAATCCGAGCGCAGATATGTAAATAACGGCTGGGATTTAATACATAATTAGCGCTGCCAAACCTCAGTTACAGTATTTAATTCCCAAAAGTGGGTCTGTTTCCCCACACCGATCCCCCAGCCGAGCCCCCTGGTCCGTGTGACGCCGGCGGGGCCGCTGGCGCCGCGCTGACCCGGCATCCTGCTCCCTCCCCGCGGCTCGGGGGCTCCGGCGCACACCGGGGCAGCTGGATAAAAACCCGGGAACCTAATCCTAAATCCTGTCTCTTTGCGGGGATTAGCCTTTCGGCTAATTCACTGAGGTAGGATTTTTAGCTGTTCGACTAGTCTTTCCGGCTGCATCCTGGGGGAAATCAGGCAGCATCTCCGCAGCTTGTGCGCTCCGGCAGCCGGCACCGCTCCGCCGGCAGGTACCCTGCTGCTGCTGCCGCTGCTGCTGCTGCTGCTGCTGCTCGGCCACGCGGCACAGGCAAAGAAAGGGAACGCTTCACACCTGGCTGCCCACAACCCGATTACAGGCAGATTAGCAAGCGCATTTCCCCCCTTTAAGGAGCAGCCCACCTCCCCTCCCCTCCTCCGACCCCATGCCGTAGTTTTGGGAAATCTCCAGTGTCACTTCCCAAGGCTGCTGAGAGACGAGAGCGAGGAGAGGGAAGCAAAGAAGTAGACAAATAAAGGACAAAGGGCGAAATGCTACTTGATTTATGTGGAGTGTCCTGGGGAGGAGCTCCCCACGGCTCCGGTGGCGGGAATGGTTGGTGCTATGGGATCAGTCCTCGGATGGCACAAGGAGTTTCCCTGGGATCCCTGCATCATTGCAGCCTGTTTATGGGTTTTGGATGTGCATTCCCGTTGTAAAATCTGCCACGGGAACACTCTGGCAGGGCTGGAGCTGGACAGGTCTAGGACACACAGGGAGTTCCAGCCTTTCCACTGTGCCAGGTTTGTCCTGTGGAAGCCCTGGCTGGCACACACCCTGTGGGCTGGTGCTGCTCTTACCAGGCCTCCAGGACCCAAGCATGTTCCCGGGGTGTCCTACAGCAGAAAAAGTGGGAGATATGTCTGGATGTGCAGGGAACCCCCTCCTTGCACCCAGTCTTGCTGTCAGGGAGCTGTGAACCCCCAACCCTGCAGAGCCAGGGTCCCTCTCACCTGCCAGGCTGGGCTGGGGGCTCCTGCTGGGGCACAGGCTGGATGGCAAGGGGGGACAGCAAAAAGGGGGTTTGACTGGCAGCTCTGCCACAGGGGTGCAGCTCAGGTGCTCTCAGGTGAGCTGTGAGCTGGACACAGGTCTGGGCAGCAAGTCCAGGGTCTGTTTGAAACGTGTCTCTGCACCAGTGTCCCCAGTAACTTGCCAGAAGGAAAAATGGGAATGTTGCTGCTTCTGTCTCCTACTCCATTTACTGCTGAGGGCTTTTATTTTTTGACTGAATCAGTGAAAAGGGTGTCCCCTTATCCCTACATCATAGAAAGTGGGGAGTGGGAAGTCTAGCAAGGATAGAAGGATTTGGAACAAGGGGTGCCTGTCCCTTGGCCCACACGGGCAGTGGAGCAGCAGCAGCAGTAGATGCAGGGCCATAAATAACAGTGGGAGGAGGAGGAATTCGGCAGTGACTGGAAAACCAGGTGATTTCTGATGCAGCCTGGCTGAGGACTCTGCACCGTGTCCCTCCCACGACACTCGGGGTTCTGCTGGTTTGCAGCTCCTGATCCCGTTCCTGGGACTCCAGAAGCAATTGCTGCGACTTGAATGGTCCTGGACACTTATTAAAGCTCAGAATACCCAATCAGAGGCCAGATATTGGCTCTGCAAACACAGGCAAAACTCTTTTGCACAAGAAACCCCCTTTAAAATTTGCCCCCCCCCCCCAGCCCGAACCGGCGGTGGGAGGTGTTCATTGTGCCACACACATTAATTCAGCTGGCACATTACAATGTTAAACTAAATGACATTATTACAAAGCTGTGCTAAGAAGTGTTGACAGGTCCATATGGTAATTTTACAATGTATAATGAACACACAGACTCCTTTCTTGCAGAAATTTATAGTTCAAATCTATACCCAGGATATCCAGTTTTATTTCCAGAAACTTAAATTGACTTATTACGATGTAGTGAATGTATAAATTAGTTCCAGTAGTTAAACTGAAGCATTTCCCTACAGACTCAATTAGATTCATTAATCTACTGTGTAGACCTGTAAACGGTCCATTGTTCTTTTCCCCCCCAAAATGTCAAAAACTATTTCTCTAACTATAAAATATTTCTTGCAAAAACTGTTTTAAATGGTAAGAATTATTTAAGATTAGGAAGCCAGATCCACAAATTATTTCAAGGCCCTTGTTCTTCTTCAAAAGAAAAATAGGGTTCAGCCCTCGCTGGATAATTTAGTGGGACGGAGGCTGAATTCCCTCTTTTATTAAGCTTAGGTCCTACTGGCACAAACCACATCGGTTCCACCCTCCCTCCAGGGAATACATCAGCTGGAATGGGGATCCTGTGTGCTTCCAGAACCTACAGCACGTGTTGCTGCAAGTATTTGTGTAAACAAGCAGGTGCTGCTGAGGGTCGGCTACAGACCCTTGTGTGGTGCCACATCTGCAGGGACCTGAATCCACAGGGACCCACATCCAGAGGGATCAGTGCTGGGGATCGTAGAGAATGTGCCAGCGGACACTAAAACCTTCCCCATTCCATCCAGACCTGGCCAGTGCAGGGGGGTCTGCAAAAACCCCTCTCTGTGCACCAGAATCTCTGTGTGCATTGCCAAAGAGATGGTCTTAAAACCGGGAACAAATCCATGTTATTCACACCTGCTGGCACGGCTCCTGGTCCATTCCTTCTTCCCTTTTGGTTCTGCTTAATGTCAGCACTGATTATAGGGTGCTTTGTGGAAAGGATGTGGAACTGTGACCCAGGAGACCAACAACATCCTTGTCCTGGTGGGGCCTCTTGGAGCTGGTCAGAGTGCGGTGACAATGACAGGGCATCAGTCAGGGGAGTCAGGGCAAGCCCATGGGCCTGACACGAGCGTAGCTGAGCTGGGAGGGCTGGAGCAGGGGAAGCTCAGCTGTGATTCTGGGATTCCATGGCTGCCCCAACTTCTGCCAGGGCTTCCATCCCATGTGACAACAAAACTAAAAATAGCAAGTATTTTCACAGCTCTGGCCACTCACACAGCTGGGAATGCTGCATCCTGTGCATCAGGAGTGCGACTCAGCTCTGGGAAAGCCCACACATTGGACTGACACTGTGTTTTCACACCTATCTCAATAGTTCCCCTCCGGTCCCCACTGGGAATCACTGCCATCAGCAGAGAGGGGCCTGCTGCAGCCTGGGTGAGGCTGTTTGGAATCACAGAATGGTTTGGCTTGGAATGCACCTCAAAGCCCATCTCATTCCAAACTCCTGCCGTGGGCAGGGACACCTCCCACTAGCCCAGGTTGCTCCAAGCAATGTCCTCAGCTCAGGATATTTTCTCCCACCCCCACTCCCACACTGGAGGAGACAGTGGGAAAATCTGGATGTGCAGTTTTCAGACAGAGGCTGGATGTTCAGTGGGCTTTGGAGAGGATGGGAGGCTGTGGGGCAGGGTGGGGCTGCTGGGGGGGACCCCAGTGCTCAGTGGGGTGACGAGGCACGAACATCCCTGCAGACTGAGCCTGGGAGTCAGGAATTGCATGGCCAGCAGTGCTGCACTGGGAGCCAGGCAGAGAATGCTCTCTTTGTCTGGCAGCTGGGGCTCCCATGGGGATGGTGCCCCTGCACAGAGGAGGGGTCTGCAGGGATGTGCTGGGGGCCCTGGTCTCTGCCCTGCCTCCAGCACTCCTGATTCCTGGTCCCTGCCCTGCCAGGCAGAGTTCCTGGGGCACTGGCACAGCTCCTGCACCCCTGAAGCCCTTTGCAAGCTGCAGGGATCTGCAGGACCTCGTTTTCAAGTTGTCCCATTTACTGGGATCACAGTAGCCTGTTTATTAACCATGATTCATTATCCCTGGGCTCCCAGCTCCCAGCCAGCACAGCTGAGTTCCATGGGGTGTCCCTGTGGCAGGGATAGTATCCAGGATGCTGCCCAGCCCACTGGGCACTGCCGGGTGCACCCAAGGCTCTGCCGACACGGACATGCTGCCAGCAGAGGGATCAGGGCAGATTTTGGGGAGTTTTGTGTCTCCAAACCCTCACCCAGCACTCAGAGGGAATGGTGCCACCAGGGCACACAGAACTGTGGCGCTTCTTCTGCAGCTGGAAAGAGCTGGAGCACAACCACTGCTGCTCTGAGTCACTCCTGCTATTCCTGCTGCTGGTGCTGAAAGAAAGTGGACATTGATGGAGCAGAGCCCGGCTGCTCAGGGAGTCCCCCTGACCAGCACAATGGGAAGATTGTGGGGAAGAATTCCGAGCAAATAATCTGGAAAATATTTCAGATAAATGGGAACAGCGCAGCGGGGCTTCTCTTGTTTGTTTTCGCCCTGGGAACGCCCAGAATGGAGCAGGAGCAGCTGCAGCACCGCTGGCAGGGCCTGTGGCTTCCCAGGAGCTGCACAGTTCAAAGCCCCATCCAACCCTGAGCACTTCCAGGGATGGGACATTCACAACTTACCCCTCTTCCACACCAAAAGAGTCCCCATGACTGCGTCCATGACCTGTCCATGCGTGGTGAACTCCAGAGCCCCTCCAGTCTGACCCCCCAGAACTGCTGCCCCTCTCCTGGTCTGTAAAAGTTAGCTGAGCTGGCCAGGCCCTGACGTCAGAGACAGGACTTTATCACTGTCACCTTTATGTTAGCAAACAGATGAAACGCTCCTAATATCTCCCCTAATGGCATTCTGTACGGCCGCGATCACACCGCGATAGGATATTGGATACAGTTGTAAACCTTGAAGGAATAAGGGCTGCCTAAGAGAATAGCTTTTCCTAGCTTAACCACATTACAGCAGCGAGTGTAAATCACTTGTCAGTCGATGGCAAACGTACCGGTGTTATAATCGGAGGAGAAAAGGAATAAAGTGCAGATAATCTTTTTCGCCATTTTGCTGGCAGCGGCGGCGGCGGGAGACTGACAGCCCTTCGCTTGAGTGGCAGGTGTCCTTTGAAGCGCCTGTGAATCACTATCTGTGCAGACTGTTGAAATGCATATTTCCATCCTTATCGTGAAGGAATGGATGGGCAAGATAGGTGCTGTTAACATTGCAAATAGCTCCGGAATTATTCATTGTCAGCTCCGGGCAAAGAATAGGGGGAAAGTTTTATTATTCACCGCGCACAATAGCCGGATGCTTAATGATTCCCACTACCTTGGCAGGATTGTCTGCCGACTTCAGGCGCTCGCGGTGGGTGACACAGGTCTGGCCAAGTGTTAGAGCAAGATCATACGGCCCGGGCCCATTTTAATTTCTAATACATTAATCTTCCCCTCGCAGATGCACAATGAATATTCCGCAGCCCCTTGTTTGTCGGGAGCCGTCCGCCTTTCATCTATTCAGGTGGGTCCATTGACTCTGAAAGCGCGCTCAAAGGGCCCGATCAGTCAATGACAACGGCGGCACAAAGCGGGGTCGCCCCGCTCTCCGCTCGCCGCGCCCCCCGGCCCGCGGACACGCTGCCACCCGCCCCGCGGGGCCGCCCGGCCGCCGCTCCCCGGGGATGCTCGGGCCTTATCGCGCCGGGGAGCGCGGCCGGCCGATGTATCGCGGCTCCCCAGCCGCCCACCCCGGCCCGCGCACAATTACAATGGATTAAGCTGGCTTAGCGCTGCTCTACAAGCGGCCCGCGCGCACCGCGCCATTCAGGTTTAGTTTTAATCCTTTGTCTCGGCCCGCTAATTGCGATTGTTTTAAGTTCATTATCCCGACGCCGCACATTGTAGCTGGCGGGATCGGCGCGCTTGTAAGCGCTGTCCTCACTTTTGCAGGTAGTGACCCTTGAATTGTTAAATGAGCCCGTGCCAGCGCCAAACAGCACGCTCCTGATCTGCGATTCACTCTCCGCCCGCCAGGCCTTCCTCTCTGATTAATTAAGTAGCAACGCGGCAGCGGCAGCGGGGACGGGGGCTGGGAGCCCCCGGGCTGGGGCGGGGTGGGATGCCGGGACCCCCCGGAGCGGCTGGGGGTCGTCTTCGCCCCGATGCCACTGCTCCCTGTCACGTTGGCATCCCCATGTCCGCCCTGGCACAAAGCTCAGCCCGGGGCATCGCTGTGGAGCCGGGACTGGCTGTGCCAGGGGAGGTTCAGGATGGATACTGGGGAAAACTTCTTCAAGGAAAGGGCTGTGCAGCCCTGGCACAGCTGCCCAGGGCAGTGCTGGAGTCCCCAGCCCTGGAGGGATTTAAAAGCTGTGTGGATGTGGCACTTGAGGACATGGGTTAGAGGTGTCCTTGGCAGTGCTGGGGAATCCTTGGACTCCGTGGTCTTAGAGGGCTTTTCTAATCCAAACCATTCCACGATTCTGTGATCTCCTGCCAAGGCACCATTGTCCCTGGTCCCTTCCACCCTGCAGGAAAGCTGAAGACCACCCAAACTAGGCAGAAACACAGAGAACACATGCAGAGGACACATCAACAATTCATTGGATGGGGGATGTTGCCCTCAGCTCCCTCAGGGATCCCCACATTTGCTCAGAATCTCATGTGTCAAAAAGAGACCCTGTTAGCTCTGGCTTTAGGATATAATCTGCATGAAGGTGTTGGGCACCCAAAGTGGGGTCAGACAGCCCATGGGCCATGCCTCACCACCCACAGGGCTCCAGGACAGGGGAACTGTGAGTTGTGCCAGCCAAAAATCAACCCATTGGTGCTGAGACACCCCATTCACTCCACTCCCTCCTTAGTGAGGGACGAGAAACCTTCAGCATCCTCCCAGTTCTAATCTGTGCATGTTCAGGTCAAAGATAACCTGTGGGGGCAACAAAGGTTACATCTGGTTCCAGTTCTTCCTGCTGAGGGCTGGGGCTGGATTCCCACTCCACTGATGCCAGCTGAGGGACCTGGCCATGGAGACAGACCCACATCCCAGTGTGCAGGTCCATAATTCCCAGAGCACCCTGGGACAAAAGCATCCCTTGGAGGGGCTCTCTTTGAGCCCCAGTCACCCCATCCTGTCCCACAGCTTTGGAGCTGCAGCACTGGCTGAGCAGAAGCAGGGGTGCAGGAGGATTTGCTCCACTTTTGGAGATGTTTCCCCTGGGTTGTGCCATGGGGCACTGACAGAGACTCCAGAGGATGCTCAGAGCCCAGCAGGGCTGTACCCTGTGCCTGCTGCAAGCTGGCCCTGGGGCTGGCACGGTGGGTAGGGGCCAGAGCGCTGCTTCTCTCCAGGTGCTCCTGATCTACTGGGTTTAAAATTGGTTTTCTGCCTCCCACAAGCCCAGTGGATCTTCTGGGACGTGCAGAGTACTGGGGTGCTGCCCCTGTGCCCTGCCCCTTCCCCCCGAGGGACAGCAGCCCCCATCCCTCACTGCTGACCCCAAATCATGCCAGGCCACATTCCAGCCTCCCCTCCCAGCCTCTCCCCGGGGCTGGGCTGGGCTGAGCCAGGCACTGGAGCAGCCCCTGTGCCGAGCAGCAGCCACGGCTGGCCCATGCTCTCGATAAAAGCTCATTAAGGAAAGATTATGAACATATAACAATACATTTTAAGTGCGCTGCAATGATCCATAAAATTGGTGTGGCTAATTAGCAGATCAAATCTCCATGAGAACTGGATCACTTTAATATCCTTGGGTAGTTTAATTCTGTAGGTATTTTACTATCCACACATGTTTAGTAAAATTAAATAACAGTATAAATGTTCAGTGGGATTAAAACAACAGTAAAATGAAACCAAACAAAATGAATTTATTTTGTTAATAGAATAACAGAGAATCCCAGTGTTGATATAACATTACACAAAATCTAGAGCAAACACAGTCTGAATCCCAGTCTCATTTCACATGTAATTAACCTTTCTCAATCAAGATAAGCAGCCCTGATACCTCCTCCACAGTGGCTGTGCACCCACAGCTCTGCCTGCACCGGGATGAGGGGTAGGAGGCAGTTCCAGGGCGGATTCTTCACGGTGCTGGTGGTGATGCTGATGCTGGTAAGCACTGGCCTAGCCCAGCCCCAGGGTCCAGCCCTGAGCAGTGGTGGGAGGGTGCTGGGTACCCTCCTCTCTCCCTTCCCCTGTTCTGTGTGCTGCAGATGTCCTGCAACTTGGAAAGGCCCTGGCAGGCACCTGGTAGGAAAATGCAGGGAGTGCCTGAGAAGTTCTTGAAGCTGTTTTGTCCCCCTGTGGATACACTTCTCTAGGCAATAGAATACTTTTCCCTTCTTCACGGTCCTTTGAATGAGCATCCAGACAAAGATGCTCCTGAGGTGGGTTTGAGTCTGTGCTCTTCATGCAGCTCGTACAATCAGAGAATTCCAGCAGGAACAGTCATGCTAATAAACAGTGCTGTTTATTTGAGTGTTTTTTATTCCTCCTCCCCACCAGCAGCCCCTGTTTGTGTCGCTGTTTGTCAGGAAACCCCACGTGAGAGTTAATAACAATGTAATTATGGTCCTGAGGGAGCTGGTGGAGAAGGTGGCTCAGCCACCATCCATCACGCTGGAGAAGTCGTGGCAGTCTGGGGAGGTTCCCACTGGCTGGGAACAGGGATACATAACCCCTGTTTTCAAACAGGGAAAGAAGGAAGATCCAGGGAGCTGCAGGGTGAGCAGTCTCACCGGTGTGCCCAGAGCAGATCCTGCTGGAG
>NW_020956908.1:98092-101132 GCF_003031625.1 Empidonax traillii
GGAGAAGGTGGCTCAGCCACCATCCATCACGCTGGAGAAGTCGTGGCAGTCTGGGGAGGTTCCCACTGGCTGGGAACAGGGATACATAACCCCTGTTTTCAAACAGGGAAAGAAGGAAGATCCAGGGAGCTGCAGGGTGAGCAGTCTCACCGGTGTGCCCAGAGCAGATCCTGCTGGAGCCGTGCTGGGGGTGCCAGGGCACCCTCGGAGGGTTTGCTGATACACCAAGGGGTGGGTGTGGAGAAAAGGGATGGCATCCAGAGGGAAGGGACAGCTTCCAGAGGGACCTGGGCAGGCTGGGAGAGCTGGGGGGGTTCACTGGAGAAGAGAAGGATCCAGGGACACCTGAGAGCCCCTTGCAGGGCATAAAGGGGCTCCAGGAGAGCTGGAGAGGGACTGGGGACAAGGCATGGAGGGACAGGACACAGGGAATGGCTTCCCACTGCCAGAGGGCAGGGAGAGATGGGATATGGGGAAGGAATTGCTGGCTGGGAGGGTGGGCAGGCCCTGGCACAGGTTGGGCAGAGAAGCTGTGGCTGCCCCTGGATCCCTGGAAGTGTCCAAGGCCAGGTTGGACAGGGCTTGGAGCAACCTGGGCTGGTGGAAGGTGTCCCTGCCCATGGCAGGGACTGGAACTGGATGATCCTCCAACCCAAACCACTCTGTGTTCTACGATAACTTAGAGCAATAATTACGTTTTTATTCAATAGCTATGGGAAAACACTGAGTTGAATAATGAGATAAAAATGAGTGTCTCAGTCCTAACAGGACATTAATCAACATATTAACTGTGTAGACAAACTGATTTGAGGCTCTTACAGCTTAATTTGTCTCAAAATCATTATTTTTAATGTATTGCATAATGCACTTTAAGATAGGTGTTGGAGTGATGACACGTGAGCGTTGCAGTCCTGCACTGCTGGTGCTGTGTTTTGTTCTGCCCCGAACTGTATCTTTTTGAGGTGCCCTTTTACACATTTTCCAGGTGTGGTTCAGCACTGCTGGCACTCTGGCATTTGGGAGTCAGGCTGGGACAAGCCTGGAACCTTCTCCTTTCTATCTTAGCCTGCCCAGAACACTTTTCCCTCAGCATTCCCATTTCTAAAGCCCCTGGATTAGCATATCCCATTTCTCCGGGCAGCAGCCTGTTGGCTGCGGAGCCGCTCGCCCCTGCTGGCATTCCCTGCTCAGGTTCTTGGCTGCTGGTCAGGAGGAGCGATGTGGTGGCACAGAGCGGGGTGGGAGCCCTGGGCACCGGGCTGTGTGAATGTCAGATGCCAGACAAGCTGGATGCCCGACAAAGAGCGGCACAGCTCCGGCACTGTGCGGGCACGGAGCCGGCTGGGCCTCCACACTGCGGGGGACAATGATCCAGGAGGGGCTGCTGGGACACAGGACAGGCAGTGCCCCGCTGGCAGTTGGGTGGAATTCTCAGAAAGGAATAAAAGCTGAGTTAGTGTTAGTGGCTGTTGGCTCTGCACAGCACCCAGAGTCTTACTTGAGGTGCTGCAAAACACATCCCCCGGGCTCAGATGTGAGGATTTTCTCCCCTGGTGTTTTGTTTGCTTTGTTTTCCCATTTCCAGTGGATGTTTTTGTCCGTCTGACCTGACAATCCACACTCAGTGTGGTGTGGACACCACACGCCAGGGCTGGGCCACCTGAAGGTGACATTTCCCTGGTCACTTCTTGAACTCCAGGTTCTTGATTTAAGGTTTACAAGTCTGTTGGGATTTTTTTCTCAGGAGGACTGGAACTGATGCCAGAAGCAGGCAGGCCCACCAGCTGGGGTAAGAGGCCCTGTTACCCCAGGCAAACCCCCACGGTCTGTGGCCACATCTCCCCATGTCCCTGCAGGATGGCCAGAACTGCCAGGTGGGAGCTTTCTGGCTGAACAAAAAGTTTTAGGTTGGTCCAAGTAGCATTTAGGGTCAGGGAGAGAACCAGCTTTGCCTCTGTTTCCCCAAAAACCCCTGGTGTCACAATTTCTCTTTGTATTGTGGTGCCAGCAAACCCCAGTGAGGGGCACCCACTAGGCTGCCCCAGCTCAGGGCATCGTGTGTGGCTGCAAGGACACAGGGCAGAGGTGCAGGTCAATAGGGCAAAGCTTGTCCCCAGCACAATTCCTCCTTTTCCTTTCTTTTCCTTCTCTTTTTTTCCCTTTCCCTTTCCTTCCTTACCCTTCAATGACTGCACATGGCTCTCAGTGCTCTGGTCAAGGTGACAAGGTGGGGATCAGTGGCAGGTTGGACTCGATGATCTTGGAGGTATTTTTCAACCTTCATGTTTCTGTGATTCTATTCCATATTTATGCTTGCCCTTACTCTTGTCTTTTCCTTTTTTAACCTTTTCCCTCATATTTTCCCTTTCCCTTTTCCTTAATTTCTCCCTTTCTCATTCTTTTTCTCATTCCCTTTCCCATTCTTTTTCTCATGCCCATTGCCTTTCCCATTTCCTTTCTTCCTTTTCCTTTTCCTTTTCCTTTTCCTTTTCCTTTTCCTTTTCCTTTCCCTTCCATTTCCCTTTTCTCCTTTCGCTTTCTCTGGGCTCTGGGGCAGGTGAAGGGGTGCCCTGCGCAGCTCCAGCCCCCACTCCTGTGGCTGGAAGTGTTTGTTCCTGAAGGGGGAAGGACGTGCCTCTCCCCGAGCTCCAGCAGAACCTCGGCCAAGCTTGTCCCCGCTGAGGCTCCAAGGCAAAGAGCCCTCCTGAGGGACCTGCGGCGGGCTGAGGGGATGCAGGATTGCCCACAGGTCCCTCCTTCCCCAGTTAGCAGGCAGAGACCCCTCCATCCACCCCTGAGCACCAGCCCGGGCCAGCACGGGACACCCGCAGGAGAGAGGTTCGGAGGGGCAGAGCACTCTGGCTGCTCCCTCCCCTGCCCAGCCCGGGCAGTGATGTGTGTGTGACAAACCTGGGCGCGGCAGGAGCCTGTAAACCCCGGCTGTTCCCCGGTCCCCCCGGGATGTAAACCCCAGCTGCTCCCGGCCCTCCCCGGGATGTAAACCCCGGCCGTTCCCCGGTCCCCCCGGGATGTAAACCCC
>NW_020956908.1:101549-104858 GCF_003031625.1 Empidonax traillii
TCCCCCCGGGATGTAAACCCCGGCCGTTCCCCGGTCCCCCCGCGATGTAAACCCCGGCCGTTCCCCGGTCCCCCCGGGATATAAACCCCGGCTGTTCCCCGGTCTCCCCGGGATGTAAACCCCGGCTGTTCCCCGGTCCCCCCGGGATGTAAACCCCGGCTGTTCTCCGGTCCCCCCGGGATGTGTGTCCCAGGCTGAAGGATGAAGGATGCAGGGCTGCGGGAGGTCCGGGGGCCGGGCAGGTGCCGGGGCTGGCGAGACGCTCTGATTGAGACACTGACAGAGCGCACAAAACCCCGTTTGGTGGCGTGACACGTCAGGGGATGAAGAATCAGTCTTTGTCTGAGCAGGGCCAGTCTCCTTTCAAAAGGCCTTTTAGATCAGCTCCAGGAAAAACAAGGAGGGAAGGAGCCCATTGATTTAATACAAGCAACACGCAAAGTACATTATAATGAAAATCAAAATCCTTTCATGGCATCCGTGAGGGCAGTGAGCAATGGGAGTTAATACAGCCTCCAGCCCCTCAACTTCTACCTCCGAAAGTCGTTCGCATTATAGGACTAATTCTCCTTCTGCCCATGACTAAATTGTGTACTGGGCTCTACTTTTGTTTGACAGCAAAAAGTAAATGATAGAAAATTGGATCCAACAATATGGTCTGATTATTCCTGCGCTACAGAGTGTTCTCTCAGTGTGACAAACCATGTTTATCCCACTAGGGAGAAAGGGGGAGGCATCCCTTGGGATTTATCAGCATGTGTGGTGCCATTAAGTTAAATAGACGTGTTAGGATTTAACACTGTCAACAACATTTTTATTTCTCTTTTTCGTGATTATTAAGATTTCAGTTCGTAAAATCTCAACTAAATATAGTTTTGATATTGGACAAACAAAAGTTATTTTGGGAATTCCTCCTGTAGCAGGGAAAGCTACTCCATCCTGCAGTCCCTCCTCCTGCCATCTTACCATTTCCCTCCCTGGGCTGGAATTCCTCTGCCACCTCAGGAAGTCACGTAATAGCTGAGTTCATGCGGGTCTAAGGCACGGTGTGATGGCCTTGGAAGCCCTTTGGAATATCCAGTGTGGGTTTCTGGGCGTCACACTGGAGCCAGCAGCGCCTGGCAGAGGCTGGCACGGGGCTGGGAATGCTGCACGTGTAGAGGAGGAGGTGAAGAGCAGAACCATTTGGTGCTGCTGATGGCTGGACATACTCACAGCAGCAGCGGTTTCTAAACCAAATCCTATTAAATGCATCAGTCCATATCCTTCAGCACTGACACCTGTGTGTGCCCGGGCCCTCCCTGGCACTGCCCCCCGCACGGGTCACAGAACCACAGGATCCTTCAGGCTGAAAAAGTTCTTTCAGATCCTCAAGCCCAACCATTAACCCAGCACTGCCAAGCCCCCCCAGCACAGCAGCTCAGGACGGGGAACCCACCCAGGGCTTTAAAAATCAGGGTCCAACAACAAACAGGTGTTGTGCTGAGTCTGTGCCGAGTTTGTGCCGCTGTGCCCATCCCTTACCCACATCCCTCACCCACTCATGTTTTCCTTTGCTTGCTTTACCTTTTTTGAAAGTCTCCTGGCTACAAGTCAGATGTGCACAAGGGGAATTGCCAAGCAATGCCAGGGCCCCCTCACTGCTCTTCTTGAAGGCTGGAGCCAGGATCTCCTCCAGTCCCAGCTGGAGAGGGGCCTGGCAGCCCTGAGCTGCTGAGAGGGAAAAACCCGAAAGAGCCAACAGTGGCTGTCACTGAATTCAAAACAGCTGTTGGGCAGTGAAGGCATTGCACCAAATACTTCTGATGCTTGAAAACATCAAATAAATAAACCCAAATATATTATTTTCAAAGAGCAGGTATCATATTCAGCTGCAGTGTATTTAACCTCAGATGGTAAAGTCAGTAAATATTTGATTATGCAGTGATTTTACATTGTTTTATCTGTTTCCACACACTTTAGCAGAAAAAAAGAATGCATAATGCTGCAGGGCTGCTGATCAGTGGCTGTGTTCAACTCCTAGAAAATGCAGGGAAAAGTGCAAAAAAGGAAACATTATCATAGAATCAGAGAATCATTTGGTTTGGAAAAGCCCTCTAAGACCATCAAGTTCAACTATTCCCCAGCACTGCCAAGACTACCACTAATCCATGTCCCCAAGCACCTCATCCACAGGGCTTTGAAATCCCTCCAGGAATGGGGACTCCACTCCTGCCCTGGGCAGCTGTGCCAGGGCTGGGCAACCCTTTCAGAGGAGAAATTTTCCCTAAGATCCAACCCAAACCTCCCTTGGTGCAACTTGAGGCCATTTCCTCTCATCCTATTCCTTGTTCCCAGGGAGCAGAGCACGGCCCACTGTCCTGTCAGGGAGTAGTAGCCAATATCTATTTGTATATTTATATTTTAGTGATTTTAACTATTTATATAATTATATGTTTAAAAAATAATACAGTAATCCCTGCAAGGTTGGTGATCCCACCACTACACATTGCCAGGGAATACTTGTGCAAAATACTCTGGCTTCTCAGTTAGGGGATCTCTTCTCCCCTTAAAATTCAATGTTTTCCTTAAAATATGGAGTTCTTGGGAATTTTCTTGTGCATGAAAACCTTGGAAGCAACAGAGCCAAGTCTGACCCCAGTAAATGCCATGATGAATCAGCCGTTTCCCTGAAACCTTTCCCAAATCCAGCTTCTAAAGAAAGCAGTATCCTGGGGTGTGTGTGTGTCTGTGCTCCCGAGGGGGGGGATCCCCGTGCTGCCGGGGGGGTCCCCGTGTTTCAGCGGGGGTCCCGCTGCTGCCAGGGGTCTCCATGGACCGGGAAGGTCCCCGTGCTGCCGTGGTGTCCGTGCTGCTCATGGGGGTCCCCTATTCCGGGGGGTGTCCCCCTATTCTATGGGGTGTCCCCATATTCCAGGGGGTGTCCCCCTATTCCTGGGAGCCCCTGTGCTGCCAGGGGGCTGTCACCGTGCTGAGGTGGGGGGGGAGGTCCCTGTTCTGTGCCCATGCTGGCAGGTGGTGTCCCTATATTCCCAGGGGGTCCCTATACTTGAGGGGTCTCTGTGCTGGGAGGTGGGTCCTGGTGTTCCAAGGGGATCCCCGTATTCCAAGAGATGTTCTCCGTGCTGTGCCCGTGCTAACGGGGACTGTCCCCATATTCCGGAGGTGTCCCCATATTCCGGGGGTGTCCTCGTGTCCCTGGGTGTCCCCGTTATTCCGGCGTGTCCCGGTATTCCAGCGTGTCCCGGTGTCCCGGTCCCGCTCCCGACAGAGGGCACTGTTGCCGTGCGGAAGCGCCGAGCGGGCCCG
>NW_020956908.1:104879-108214 GCF_003031625.1 Empidonax traillii
CCCCGGGATGTAAACCCCGGCCGTTCCCCGGTCCCCCCGGGATGTAAACCCCGGCTGCTCCCCGGTCCCCCCGGGATGTAAACCCCGGCCGTTCCCCGGTCCCCCCGGGATGTAAACCCCGGCTGTTCCCCGGTCCCCCCGGGATGTAAACCCCGGCTGTTCCCGGTCTCCCCGGGATGTGTGTCCCAGGCTGAAGGATGAAGGATGCAGGGCTGGGGGAGGTCCGGGGGCCGGGCAGGTGCCGGGGCTGGCGAGGCGCTCTGATTGAGACACTGACAGAGCGCACAAAACCCCGTTTGGTGGCGTGACACGTCAGGGGATGAAGAATCAGTCTTTGTCTGAGCCGGGCCAGTCTCCTTTCAAAAGGCCTTTTAGATCAGCTCCAGGAAAAACAAGGAGGGAAGGAGCCCATTGATTTAATACAAGCAACACGCAAAGTACATTATAATGAAAATCAAAATCCTTTCATGGCATCCGTGAGGGCAGCGAGCAATGGGAGTTAATACAGCCTCCAGCCCCTCAACTTCTACCTCCGAAAGTCGTTCGCATTATAGGACTAATTCTCCTTCTGCCCATGACTAAATTGTGTACTGGGCTCTACTTTTGTTTGACAGCAAAAAGTAAATGATAGAAAATTGGATCCAACAATATGGTCTGATTATTCCTGCGCTACAGAGTGTTCTCTCAGTGTGACAAACCATGTTTATCCCACTAGGGAGAAAGGGGGAGGGATCCCTTGGGGTTTATCAGCATGTGTGGTGCCATTAAGTTAAATAGACGTGTTAGGATTTAACACTGTCAACAACATTTTTATTTCTCTTTTTCGTGATTATTAAGATTTCAGTTCGTAAAATCTCAACTAAATATAGTTTTGATATTGGACAAACAAAAGTTATTTTGGGAATTCCTCCTGTAGCAGGGAAAGCTACTCCATCCTGCAGTCCCTCCTCCTGCCATCTTACCATTTCCCTCCCTGGGCTGGAATTTCTCTGCCACCTCAGGAAGTCACGTAATAGCTGAGTTCATGCGGGTCTAAGGCACGGTGTGATGGCCTTGGAAGCCCTTTGGAATATCCAGTGTGGGTTTCTGGGCGTCACACTGGAGCCAGCAGCGCCTGGCAGAGGCTGGCACGGGGCTGGGAATGCTGCACGTGTAGAGGAGGAGGTGAAGAGGAGAACCATTTGGTGCTGCTGATGGCTGGACATACTCACAGCAGCAGCAGTTTCTAAACCAAATCCTATTAAATGCATCAGTCCATATCCTTCAGCACTGACACCTGTGTGTGCCCGGGCCCTCCCTGGCACTGCCCCCCGCACGGGTCACAGAACCACAGGATCCTTCAGGCTGAAAAAGTCCTTTCAGATCCTCAAGCCCAACCATTAACCCAGCACTGCCAAGCCCCCCCAGTACAGCAGCTCAGGACGGGGAACCCACCCAGGGCTTTAAAAATCAGGGTCCAACAACAAACAGGTGTTGTGCTGAGTCTGTGCCGAGTTTGTGCCGCTGTGCCCATCCCTTACCCACATCCCTCACCCACTCATGTTTTACTTTGCTTGCTTTACCTTTTTTGAAAGTCTCCTGGCTACAAGTCAGATGTGCACAAGGGGAATTGCCAAGCAATGCCAGGGCCCCCTCACTGCTCTTCTTGAAGGCTGGAGCCAGGATCTCCTCCAGTCCCAGCTGGAGAGGGGCCTGGCAGCCCTGAGCTGCTGAGAGGGAAAAATCTGAAAGGGCCAACAGTGGCTGTCACTGAATTCAAAACAGCTGTTGGGCAGTGAAGGCATTGCACCAAATACTTCTGATGCTTGAAAACATCAAATAAATAAACCCAAATATATTATTTTCAAAGAGCAGGTATCATATTCAGCTGCAGTGTATTTAACCTCAGATGGTAAAGTCAGTAAATATTTGATTATGCAGTGATTTTACATTGTTTTATCTGTTTCCACACACTTTAGCAGAAAAAAAGAATTGATAATGCTGCAGGGCTGCTGATCAGTGGCTGTGTTCAACTCCTAGAAAATGCAGGGAAAAGTGCAAAAAGGAAACATTATCATAGAATCAGAGAATCATTTGGTTTGGAAAAGCCCTCTAAGACCATCAAGTCCAACTATTCCCCAGCACTGCCAAGACTACCACTAATCCATGTCCCCAAGCACCTCATCCACAGGGCTTTGAAATCCCTCCAGGAATGGGGACTCCACTCCTGCCCTGGGCAGCTGTGCCAGGGCTGGACAACCCTTTCAGAGGAGAAATTTTCCCTAAGATCCAACCCAAACCTCCCTTGGTGCAACTTGAGGCCATTTCCTCTCATCCTATTCCTTGTTCCCAGGGAGCAGAGCACGGCCCACTGTCCTGTCAGGGAGTTGTAGTCAATATCTATTTGTATATTTATATTTTAGTGATTTTAACTGTTTATATAATTATATGTTTAAAAAATGATACAGTAATCCCTGCAAGGTTGGTGATCCCACAACTACACATCGCCAGGGAATACTTGTGCAAAATACTCTGGCTTCTCAGTTAGGGGATCTCTTCTCCCCTTAAAATTCAATGTTTTCCTTAAAATATGGAGTTCTTGGGAATTTTCTTGTGCATGATAACCTTGGAACCAACAGAGCCAAGTCTGACCCCAGTAAATGCCATGATGAATCAGCCGTTTCCCTGAAACCTTTCCCAAATCCAGCTTCTAAAGAAAGCAGTATCCTGGGGTGTGTGTGTGTCTGTGCTCCCGAGGGGGGGGATCCCCGTGCTGCCGGGGGGGTCCCCGTGTTTCAGCGGGAGTCCCGCTGCTGCCAGGGGTCTCCATGGACCGGGAAGGCCCCCGTGCTGCCGTGGTGTCCGTGCTGCTCATGGGGGTCCCCTATTCCGGGGGGTGTCCCCCTATTCCGGGGGGTGTCCCCCTATTCTATGGGGTGTCCCCATATTCCAGAGGGTGTCCCCCTATTCCTGGGAGCCCCTGTGCTGCCGGGGGGCTGTCACCGTGCTGAGGTGTGGGGGGGAGGTCCCTGTTCTGTGCCCATGCTGGCAGGTGGTGTCCCTATATTCCCAGGGGGTCCCTATACTTGAGGGGTCTCTGTGCTGGGAGGTGGGTCCTGGTGTTCCAAGGGGATCCCCGTATTCCAAGAGAGGTTCCCCGTGCTGTGCCCGTGCTAACGGGGACTGTCCCCATATTCCGGAGGTGTCCCCATATTCCGGGGGTGTCCTCGTGTCCCTGGGTGTCCCCGTTATTCCGGCGTGTCCCGGTATTCCAGCGTGTCCCGGTGTCCCGGTCCCGCTCCCGACAGAGGGCACTGTTGCCGTGCGGAAGCGCCGAGCGGGCCCGGGGGTCGGGG
>NW_020956909.1:0-4624 GCF_003031625.1 Empidonax traillii
ATTTGGGAAACCTCCTGTGCCAGAGCTCGGGTGCTGACACAGCTCCCGGCTCCCCTCCAGCTGGTCCTGGGAGCGTCCGTCCCTGAGCCCCTGGACGGTGGTGCTGAGGACGGATTGCTGAGGAAGGGAGGCACACGAAGCAGGAGGGAACAGCCCACATCTGATGTGGAGACAGCAGCCCCTGTGCTCGGACACCCCCCGGAACATCCACACAGGGGCAGCACGTGGCAGGGTGATCCCACCCACCCCTGACAGAGGAGGGGTGAAGTTTTCATCAGTGTATCCCTCGGGGTGGATCGGTGTGAAACGACGCTGTGTATACATGAGCAGGTTTATTTTAAAGCAATTTAACTGCAGTGGAAAGGGGGATGTGGACGTTTTGGTTATTATCTGTTAAACCGTAAATATATAAAAATATAAATGCACCTCTAAAGAAAATATAAAAGGAAAAGAAAGAAAGAGAAAGGAAGGACGAGGGTAGATAGTGGAGAAGGAGGATTTTACCACCCACAGATCCAGCAATGAGACTTGATTGCTGCAATTTCCATGGCGGGAATGAGGGTCATGGTGTTGATCTGTTGGGAGTTCAGTGGGTTTAATGCACGTTCAGGTTTAAGTGAGGGTGTCCAGGTACCTCCCCTTGGGGGGATTTTTACTGTCTGATGTAACACTGTGGATCATGTGCTTTCCTTTGGTAGAAGCCTCAGAAATGAGTCTGGGGTGCTTTGGGGGTCTTGGATGGTTTCTGGCTCCTTTGATGCTGTTGGGGCCTGCCAGAGGCACCTTACAGAGGGGATTGGCTGATAGAAACCATCCACCCCTTGGCCTTTCCCCTTGTCTGGGCAGAAAACAGCTGGATTAAGGTATCAGACTCAGGGGATGGGGGACAGGAAGGCACAGGGCTGAACCAGTTTGAGCAGAGTTTTGTGTGTCATGCAGGGGACACCAGAAATCCAGCAGCACCCGGTGCCCGACACAACCCACGGTGTGGAGCTCGTGCACCGGCATTCCCGGTGCCAGCGGCGTCCCGTGGCACAGAGCCACCCGCGTGGGAGCTCCAGGAAGGTGTGGAGCTCCCCCTGCACTGTGTGGGTGCCCTGGGCAGGTGTGGAGCCGACTTGGGGTCTGCAGAACTGAGCCAGCGGAGTTGGATCCAAGGGGGAACATCACCCAGGCAGTCTTGGACCCGAGGGGAGGTCACCTGGACACGGCAGGTGTCACTGCCACACCCGCTGCACCCAATCCTGCCTGGCCACACTCCCAGTGCAGGTACTGCTGGAGGAAAAGAGCAACAAAAATGTTCCCTTTGAAAGGCCCCAAGGAACCAGCCCAGCCCCGTGCTCAGGGGACGGGCACAGACCTGTGGCCACGGGCACACAGGAGATAAAAACGCTCCTTATTCCAGCTGGGAGAGACAGGATTGCACAGCTCGGATCTCTGTGGGAAAGGGACTCTCGAGCATCCTCTGCCCCGATGTGTAATTCCTGGAAAACAGGGATCCACCAGGCTTTTCCTTGGTGCTTGAAGGCACCTGGCCAGTGGCAGGGAGTGGGAGGGAGATAAGCTTGGCATGCTGGGGTCGTGCCAAAGGTGCTGGGAAGGTGGCAGGGGCACTGGAATGGTGGCAGGGGCATTGGGGCGGTGCCAGGGGTGAACCACGGCTGCAGCTGCTTCCTGTACGAGGGAATTTGTTTCTTATTTGGCTCCCTGGCAGCTGCGTTTCCCTTGGCAGCTTCAGGTCACAGAGAGGAGAAGGATCCTGCTCAGGATCTGGTCCAGGTCCACACCAGGCACAGTCCTGTTGTTCCCTGAGGGCACATCAGGACAGGGCACGGGTATGGACTGAGCTCTAATTGTGCAGTGCCTGCTCTGGAGTCTCCTCGACCCCTCGGGCACTGGGGGAGGTGCAGAGCTGAGTGGAGTTGGTGGGCTCTGCCCTGTGCTCTGTCCCCAGCTGGGTGCAGCCCCATCACCCACCTCCAAGAGCCAGGGTCAGCCCTCTGTCCCCACCAACTCCTTGGACACAGGGGACAGACGGTGGGTGCTGGCAGAATGTCCTGCTGAGGGCAGACAGGGGAAAGTCCTGCCCCAGAGATCATCCCTTGATAAATGACCCCCCTAAAGGTGGCTGCTCCGCTCGATCAAGCGCTCCCAAAATGTGCCCAGGGGGCCGTGCATAAAGCAAAGGGAGATGTGCCTCTGCCAGGAGCTCGGGAGTTGTGGAATCACAGGGTGGTTTGAAGTGGGAAAGGATTTAAAGGTCACCCAGTCCCACCCCTTCCACCAGACCAGGTTGCTCCAAGCCCCATCCAACCTGGCCTTGGACACTTCCAGGGATTCAGGGGCAGCCACAGCTTCTCTGGGCAACCTGTGCCAGGGCCTGCCCACCCTCCCAGGGAGGAATTTCTCCCCAGCATCCCGGAATCCAGGAGGTGCTCTGGGACACAGCAAGGCCTGATCCCATTCCCCACCAAAAGGCACCCAGGGCTTCCCTGGGCACAGCTGCCCCCAGGGCAGGGGTGGAGCCCCCATTCCTTGGAGGGGGGGGGATTTATCAGCCCTGTGGATGTGATGGCACTTGGGGACATTGTCAGCAGTGACCTTTTGGCAGCGCTGGGGGAGCAGTTGGACTCAGAGGGCTTTTCCAACCCTGAGCATTCCAGGACTGCAAGGTCCCGTGAGCAGGAAGGAAGGTGGGCAGGGAGGCAGGGCAGGAGGCAGCGTGGCACACAGGACAAGGTCCGCAGGCACTGGATGCTCCAGGAGGCAGCAGGAGCTGGCACGCCCCCGGCTGGGGCTGGGGCTTTGATCTCCGGAGGCCTCCGGAGATCAAAGCCCCAGCCCCAGCCGGGCGTGCCCGCCCATGGCATTGTGAGGGCTTTCAGGTCCCTCCCCACTCAAATCATTCCACGTTTCCGTGGGGCTTCGTTTTTGACCCCCCCGTGTAAATTTCCCGGGCTCCACAGCAGGTTTAAGATCAGGAGCCCCAAAGCTCCCCGATGCTTATTCCCAGGTACCGGCAGCGCAAGCTGGGTCAAAGCTCCATTTTCCAGGACATTACCGGGTTAATTAAGGCAAGCAGCCCCAGGCAGCATTTAAGGAGGTCAAGTTTCCCTCTATTAAACAGCAGTAGAACTATTCATCCCTGAACTCTACAGCGGAGTGGCTCTGGGGCTGCTCCTCTCCTGGAGGGTGGCACGTGGGCTGAGCCAGCTCAGGGCACAGGAGGGCAATGGGAAGGAGAGGGGATGGAGGCTGTGCTGTGGATGGGCAGACTAAAACTATGGCACTGTCCAGGTACATTCCAGGATCTCAGCTCCTGTGTGGATCCATCCCCCCTGGAGGGAAGGAAAGCAAAGCAAGGGAGCAAAGCCCTCTGGGCTGAGCGTGTTTGTACTCCGGACACCCCCAGAAAAGCTGGAGAGGCTGAGGGAAGGAGACCAAACACAGGTGACAACGCCAGCCTGAGATCCTGCCCACACGGAAATCTGCTCTCCATGCAAAACTCTGGCTTGAAAATTTGCAACTCGAATGCTGCCCTGTAAAGCTGCTGGGAAAAACATTCACCATGTGCAGGAAAACAGAAGAGAAGGCGGATAAAAATACCTGTCACAGTAACACCCACACGGAACAAGGACCTGCACTTAAGCCTGGGTGAGGAAAAGGAGGACGACATATTTCACCACAGTAACCTGAGATAACCCAGGCTGGTTCCTCTGTTCCTGAAAGATGACCCCAGACAAAGCTCAAAGCACGGCCTCAACACTGCTCAGGGGGAGGCACTTTAAAGCTGCACCTGAGGTGGGTGGAGGTAGGAAAGCAAAGAGATCATAGAGGAAATTCCCTCAGTGGGCTCAGAAATTAAAAAAAAAAAAAATTAAAAAAAGAAAGACAAACACAGGCAGCAAAAGAATTATTCACAAGAGCAACATTCTTCCCCAAGGCAATAACAAACAAAAATATCAAAAGGTTTTACAAGTATTATCTAAGAATTTTAAGGAAATAAAGCCCTGTGTCGGGGTCAGGGACGCAGCGGCGCAGCAGCTGCACGTAGGTCAGGTTCTCGTGGGTGTTGGGGTCAAAGAAGCCCTTGGTGTCGTCGCTGGGGTCAGACAGGATCTGGCTCATCTCCTGGTCGAAGTAGCCGCGTTTGTAGGCCACCTCCACGGGCAGGCGGTGGCTGTGCACGGGGTCGATGATGCCGCCGGTGGCGATCTGGGCCTCCAGCAGGCGGATGCCGTGGTCCCTCACAATCAGCTCCTTCTGCATGGCCTGGAAGAGGGAGATCTTGTCGCCCGTGTAGGGGTCGGAGTAGCCCGTCACGGCCCTCTCGGCCGACAGCAGCTTCTCCTGCAGTTCAACACCCACCAGCCCGGACGACACGGCCTCATCCACCGACAGCTTCTGGTTGTTGACTGGGTCAATGATGAAGCCAGTGGCGGCCTGCGCTTCCAGCAGCACCAGGGCCGTGCCCTGCCTCAGGATGCCCTTCCACATGGCCTGGTAGATGCTCATCTTCTCCATCTTGGTGGGGTCGGCCTTGGAGGGCACCAGCACGCCGGCGATGACGCCCGTGCCGTCCAGGTAGCGCTTGACGGAGGCCATTTCCGTCACCTCCTGCACC
>NW_020956909.1:5131-6881 GCF_003031625.1 Empidonax traillii
GATGCTCATCTTCTCCATCTTGGTGGGGTCGGCCTTGGAGGGCACCAGCACGCCGGCGATGACGCCCGTGCCGTCCAGGTAGCGCTTGACGGAGGCCATTTCCGTCACCTCCTGCACCGTCTTTGAGCCCTGCACCAGCTCGTCCAGCGTGTCCCTGTCGATGATGCCCGAGTCCAGCAGGTCTGATGCGGTCACCTGCCTCCGCAGGCCCGTGAATTTCACGCTGCTGCTGCGCTGCGCCGCCTCCTCCACCAGCCGGCTGAGGAGCGTGGCCAGCTTGGCCAGCGCCAGACTCCCGGCCCGCACCTGCCCCAGCAGCTCCTGCCGCTTGGCCTCGGCCACGTACCTGGAGAAGAGGAGCTCCCACAGGGACACCTTCCTGCCCTGCAAGTCTCCTGCTGAGACCTCTACAGTGTGGGCCTTGAGGGAGCGCTCCAGCTCCAGCTCCTTCTCCAGCTCCTTCTCCTGCTTCTGCTTTTGGTCCTGGTCCCGTTGGGATCCTGTGACCTCACCATTCTGGCCTGGCTTTGGTGGGGCATCCTGCTGTGTGGTCTTAGGGGCCAGGTCATCACCAAGGCCCTGGGCCTCGGCCCTGGTGACGATGGAGGTGAGGATGTCGATCATCTCGGCCAGGGTGACCGTGCCCGACTTGTACCTGCGCAGCAGCTCCTGGCGCCGGTGGTCGGGGACGTAGCGGGAGAAGAGGAGCTCCCAGACGGTGACGCTCTGGCCCTGGAAGAGCCCCACGCTGAGGGTGGTGTGGGCGGCCTGCAGGGCTTTGCGGGCATCCTCGGTCAGCTGGTAGAGCACGGAGCCCTTGTCCATCAGCTGCAGCATGAGCAGCCCCGTGTCGGGGTCGGGGACGCAGCGGCGCAGCAGCTGCACGTAGGTCAGGTTCTCGTGGGTGTTGGGGTCGAAGAAGCCCTTGGTGTCGTCGCTGGGGTCAGACAGGATCTGGCTCATCTCCTGGTCGAAGTAGCCGCGTTTGTAGGCCACCTCCACGGGCAGGCGGTGGCTGTGCACGGGGTCGATGATGCCGCCGGTGGCGATCTGGGCCTCCAGCAGGCGGATGCCATGGTCCCTCACAATCAGATCCTTCTGCATGGCCTGGAAGAGGGAGATCTTGTCGCCTGTGTAGGGGTCAGAGTAGCCTGTCACGGCCCTCTCGGCCGACAGCAGCTTCTCCTGCAGTTCAACACCCACCAGCCCGGACGCCACGGCCTCATCCACCGACAGCTTCTGGTTCGTGACGGGGTCGACCATGAATCCTGTGGCGGCCTGCGCTTCCAGCAGCACCAGGGCCGTGCCCTGCCTCAGGATGCCCTTCCACATGGCCTGGTAGATGCTCATCTTCTCCACCTTGGTGGGGTCGGCCTTGGAGGGCACCAGCACGCCGGCGATGACGCCCGTGCCGTCCAGGTAGCGCTTGACGGAGGCCATTTCCGTCACCTCCTGCACCGTCTTTGAGCCCTGCACCAGCTCATCCAGCGTGTCCCTGTCGATGATGCCCGAGTCCAGCAGGTCTGATGCCGTCACCTGCCTCCGCAGGCCCGTGAATTTCACGCTGCTGCTGCGCTGCGCCGCCTCCTCCACCAGCCGGCTGAGGAGCGTGGCCAGCTTGGCCAGCGCCAGACTCCCGGCCCGCACCTGCCCCAGCAGCTCCTGCCGCTTGGCCTCGGCCACGTACCTGGAGAAGAGGAGCTCCCACAGGGACACCTTCCTGCCCTGGAAGTCTCCTGCTGAGACCTCC
>NW_020956909.1:9119-69398 GCF_003031625.1 Empidonax traillii
CTCTCTTCTGCCTTACAGCCTGGAAGAGGGATATTTTAGCTCCTGTTTGATCGGTGTATCCCGTCACTGCTTTCTCTGCCAGCAGCAGTTGCTCGTGCAGTTCACTGCCCACCAGCCCAGATGACACAGCCTCGTCCACCGACAGCTTCTGGTTGTTCAGGGGGTCGATGAGGAAGCCGGTGGCCGCCTGCGCCTCCAGCAGCCCCAGCGCACACTGCTCTGTGAGGAGGCCCCTCTTCAGTGCCTGGTAGATGCTCATCTTCTCCTTCCTCGATGGGAGAAGAACCCCGGCGATGCTCCCAGTGCCATCCAGGTACCTTTGGATGGCGTCCCTCTTTGTGAGGGTGGCAAGTGTTAAACTCCCATCGTGCAGCTGATCCAGGGTTTTCTTGTCAATTATCTCAGAGCTGAACAGTTCTGACACTGACACCTCCCCCCGCAGTCCTTTGACCTTCAGGGCTTCTGCTCTTTGCTCTGTGTCCTCGATGATTTTTAAGATGAGGGATATCAGATCTTCCAGTGTCAGGGTTTTGCTTTTGTACTGCATCACCAGCTCTTTCCTCTTCTGCTCCGAGATGTAGTGAGAGCAGAGCACTTCCCAGACGGAAACTGTCTGATCCTTAAACTTGCCAACTTTCACTTGGAGGGGCTTTGAGCGCAAAGCCTGTTTGGTGGACTCATCGATGTAGAAGTACTTCCCTCCTTCCTTTACGACTTGCAGCATATACAGCCCCGTCTCGGGGTCTTGGACACATCTCTCCAGTAGTTGCATGTAGGTCAGGTTCTCGTGGGTGTTGGGGTCGAAGAAGCCCTTGGTGTCGTCGCTGGGGTCAGACAGGATCTGGCTCATCTCCTGGTCGAAGTAGCCGCGTTTGTAGGCCACCTCCACGGGCAGGCGGTGGCTGTGCACGGGGTCGATGATGCCGCCGGTGGCGATCTGGGCCTCCAGCAGGCGGATGCCGTGGCTCTTCACAATCAGCCCCTGCTTCATGGCTTCGAACAGGGACATTGGGGCTTTCGTGTAGGGGTCGGTGTAGCCCGTCACGGCTCTCTCTGCACAGAGCAGCTTTTCAAAAATCTCCCCTCCGATCAGACCTTCCTTTAGCGCTTCCTCCACGGAAAACTTCTGGTTTTTCTCAGGGTCGATGATGTAGCCAGTGGCTGCCTGCGCCTCCAGCAGCACCAGGGCAGTCCCTGGCCTCAGGATGCCTTTCCACATGGCCTGGTAGATGCTCATCTTCTCATTGCTTGGCTGTATAAGGACCCCTGCTATGAAATTGCTGCCCTCCAGGTACCTGCGGACAGACTCCATTTCAGTGACTTCTTTGACTGTTTTCTTCCCCTGGTTGAGCTCATCAAGGGTCTTTTTATCTATGAGTTGGGACTGGAAGAGGTCACTGGCAGATACTCTTTTCCGCAGGCCCTGGAATGCAAACTTCTTGCCTTGTGCCTCAGTCTCTTGGATGATTGTGGTGATAATTGTTGTGATTTCCTGGAGCACTTCAGCCTTCTCATCTTTGTATTTTTGCACCAGTTCTCTTCTCTTGCTGTCTGAGAAGTATTCAGAGTTGAGGAGGTCCCAGACAGACACCGTCTGTCCCTTGAACCGCCCCACGTTGACACAAACAGTCACAGATTTCAGCACTTCCATGGTCTGTTCATCCACACAGAACATGGCATCTTCTGACAGAGGGAGGAGCCACAGCCCCGACTCAGGCTCGCGAATGCACCGCTGCTTCAGCTGCTCATAGGTCACGTTCTCCTTGGTGTTGGGATCGAAAAAGACCTTGGTGCTGTCATTCAGCTGAGACAGGGCGTGGTTCATGTCCTCGTTGTAGAAGCCGTACCTGCACGCAGCCTGCAGCGGCAGGTGGAGGTGGTGGATGGGATCAATGACCCCTCCCGTGGCCAGCTGGGCCTCTAGCAAGGGAACAGCCTCTCCCAGGGGGATCAGCTCCTTCCTGAGCGCTTGGCACAGGGAGATGGAGCTCCCTGTGTAGGGATCCGTGTACCCCGTCACGGCCCTCTCAGCGAGAAGGAGTTTCTCGGTGAGCTCTTCGCCCACAACAGCCGCTCTCACAGCATCCCTCACGCTGAGCCTCCGGTTTGTTGCGGGGTCAGTCAGGTATCCTGTGGCTGCCTGAGCCTCGAGCAGCCTCAGAGCAGCCCCAGGGAGGAGGAGATTGTTTTTCATGGCATCATAGAAGCTCATTTTCTGTTTGGATGCCTCTATGAAGACGCCGGCGATGCTGCCTGTGCCCTGCAAGTACCTCTTCACGCTCTCCATCTCAGCCACTTCCTCAGGAGTTCTTATGCCCTGAGCCAGTTCCTCGAAGGTCTTCTCAGAAATTATGCCCGTGTCCAGCAGCCAGACCACGGGGACACTGCCCCGCAGGCCCTCCAGGGAGATCTGGGTCCTGGCTTTCATCTCCATGTCCCCCACGAGCCTGAGCACAAGAGCGACCAGCTGCTGCAGCGACAGCTCCTCAGAGCGGAACCTCTCCACGAAGTCACTCCTCTGCTCCTCAGTGAAATAGCCTGAGTGGATGAGCTCCCAGAGGGAAACCCCTTTTTCCTTCACCACGGTTTCCTTGAAAATCCGTTGGATTTGCTCGTCGGTGTAGGCAGGAGCAGCAGCCTGGGGCAGAGGCAGCAAGTGGAAGCCAGAGACGTCGTCCTTCTGGCAGCGCTGGATTAGCTCAGCGTAGGTCACGGACTCTTTGCTGTCCGGGAGGCAGAAGGCTCTGTGCTCATCACTGGGCTGGGAAAGGGCCTTGCTCGTGTCCTCATCCAGGCACCCTCGCTGCTGGGCTGACTCCAGGGGGATGTAGTGGCCACACGCCGGGTCGATGATGCCTCCTGTGGCCATCTGCACCTCCATGAGCTGCATGGCCCGTTTGTCCTCGATCAGGCCCTTCTTCATTGCCTGGAAGAGGGGGATCTTCTTGCCTGTGAAAGGGTCTTTATAGCCTGTCACGGCCCCTTCTGCGTGCTGCAGCTTCTCGTGGACGTCTGGGCCGATGACTCCCTCCCTGACAGCCTCGTCCACACGGAGCTTCTGATTGTTCACGGGGTCGATGATGAAGCCCGTGGCAGCCTGGGCCTCTAGCAGGGGCAGAGCTACTCCTGGCACCACAATGTTCTGCTTCATGGCCTCATAAATGCTCATCCTCTGGTTTGATGGCTGGAGGACAATCCCCCCAATGCTGCCCGAGCCATAGAGGTACTTCCTGACAGAGTCCATGTGCAGGACTTGCTCTGGCGTGACGGATCCCTCCAGCACCTTCTCAAACAGGGCCCTGTCAATGACGCCCGTTTCCATCAGGTGGTAAGCACTGACGCTGCCTCGCATGGCTGGGAACTTGATGGGGGCCCATTTCTTCATTTCCTCCTCCAGCATGAGCCGGATTTGCTCCAGGCTGAGCTTCCTCAGCTGGAAGTGGTTGAAAATCTCCCGGCGCCTCCCCTCGCTGAAGTACTCAGAGTTCAGCAGGTCCCACACAGAGACCTTCTCACCCCGTAAGCGCCCAAACCTGACGGGCAGCCAGGAGCTCCTGAACACCTGCCTGGTGGCCTCGTCGATGAACTGCCGCTTCCTGCTGTTCAGAGGGAGGAGGCAGAGCCCGGTGGAGGGCTCGGTGATGCACTTCTCCTTCAGCTGCAGGTAGGTCAGGTTCTCGTGGGTGTTGGGGTCGAAGAAGCCCTTGGTGTCATCACTGGGGTCGGAAAGGATTAAATTCATCTTCTTGTCGAAGTAGCCGCGTTTGTAGGCCACCTCCACGGGGATGCGGTGGCTGTGCACGGGGTCGATGATGCCGCCGGTGGCGATCTGGGCCTCCAGCAGGCGGATGCCGTGCTCCTTGACAATCAACTCCTTCTGCATGGCCTGGAAGAGGGAGATCTTGCTCCCCGAGTAGGGGTCTCTGTAGCCAGTGACCGATTTCTCCGCAGCCAGCAGCTTGTCGTAAACGTCGGGGCCAATGACGTTCGCTCGCAAGGCCTCGTCCACGGAATACCTCTTGTTGGCAGTGGGGTCAATGACAAACCCCGTGGCAGCCTGTGCCTCCAGGAGGATCAGAGATGTTCCTGGCCTTAGAAGTCCTTTCCGCTTTGCCTGGTAGATGCTGATCTTCTCCTGGGAGTCGGGGAGCAGCAGCCCCCCGATGCTTCCTGTGCCCTGCAGGTACTTCCTGACGGTGTCCATGCCAACAACTTCCTTGGCTGACGTTTCACCTTCCTTGAGTTTCTTAAACAAGTCTTTGTTGATAATTTCTGAGCTCAGGAGCTGGTCAGCTGTCACCTGGTCCCTCAGGCCCTCGAAGGTGACGTTGGCAGTGGCAGCCATTTCCTCAACAGCAGCTCTGAGGGACTCACCCAGTCCTTGCGTGGAGAGTGTTCCTGACAGGAACTGCTGGGCAAGAGCAGCTCTTCGCTCACCCTGGATGTAGTCAGAGAAGAGGAGTTTCCAGAGAGACACCGACTTGCCCTTGAACTTCCCTACAGAAATGGGCACCTGTGTGTTTTCCAGAGCCATTTGGGCCCTGTGGTCAAAGAAGAGAGGGGTTCCCTGGGATCCTTCACTGCCGTCCCCACCAAGTGGCAGCAGCAGGAGCCCCGTGCCAGGATCGGTGACGCAGCACCGCAGCAGCTCCGAATAACTCAGCTTTTCTTTGGAGCTGGGGTCAAAGAACCCTTTCATGTGGTCAGGAGGGCTGGAGAGGAGCTGTCTGGTGGCCTCGTCCAGGTACCCCCACTCGCAGGCTGTCTCTGTGGGGACACGGAGGTGTCTGCCTGGAGCAATCACACCCCCCGTGGCCATCTGAGCCTCCAGAAGACAGAGGCCATGGTTCCTGGGGACAAATCCCTTCCTGATGGCTTGGAACAGAGAGAGCATTTCCCCAGTGGAGGGGTCTCTGTATCCAGTGATGGTTTTCTCAGCTGAAGACAGTTTCTCATGAAGCTCTGGGCCGATAAAACCAACCCTGACAGCCTCATCCACTGAGTAAGTTTTGTTCTTCAGGGGGTCTATCAGGCTGCCAGTGGAGGCCTGGACTTGCAGGAGCATCAGAGCAGCACCAGGCACGAGGAGATGCTCTCTCAGGGCCTGGTAAAGGCTCCTCTGCTCCCCAGAAGGCAGGACAACCCCAGCCACACTCCTCGTCCCACGCAGGAACTGCTGGACAACATCATTCTCTGCCAACTCCTGCGCAGGGACTCTTCCCTCCTCGAGGCCTCGGAACACGTCGTGGCTGATGATGCCAGAGTCCAGCAGGTCCCTGCTGCTCACCCTCCCACCCAGCCCTGGGAATGTGACTTGCAGGGGCAGGAGGAGGAAGCCCGAGGCGGGATCCACAACACATCTCTTCCTTAGCTCCCAATAGGTGACCTTCTCTGTAGTACTGGGATCGAGGAATGCTCTGCTGTCCTCGTGGCTGGGGTCAGAGAGGTGCTGGCTCATCTCTTCATCCAAATATCCCCTCTCACAGGCTGCATCCACCGGCAGTCGAGCCCCGGTGGCCGGGTCGATGACGCCTCCGGTTGCCATCTGGGCCTGGAGCAGTCGGGTGCCTTGCTCCCTTCCCACCAGCTCCTTCTGCATTGCCTGGTACAGGGGGATCTTCTCTTCTGTGTAGGGGTCCAGGAAGCCAGTGGCAGCCCTCTCTGCTGCAAGCAGCCTCTCCTTTAGCTCCAGCCCCACCAGCCCCAGTCGCACGGCTTCTGCCACCGAGACGCGCCGGTGCGTCACCGGGTCGGCGATGGAGCCGGTGGCTGCCTGGGCCTCGAGGAGGCTGAGGGCCGGATCCAGGCTCAGGAGATGCTCTCTGGTGGCCTCATAAAAGCTCATTATCTTCTTTGAAGCCTCTACATACACGCCAGCAATGCTGCACGCCGCCTCCGAGGGCTCCCCGGGAGCATCCGGCCCCGCCGCGTCCCTGCCAGCTGCTCTCGGCTGTTTGCACGGCATCGCCTCCTGGCACAAGTGGGTTTTCCCTGGCATGTCTCCCCCGGGGAAGCTGGGAACAGCGTGGCCATTCACTGCTGGCTTGCTCTCCATCCTCTCGCTGCAGGCCTTCCACAGGACTCTGGAGAGAGGGGGGAGAACGGGAGAAGGGTCAGTGAGAAATCAACTTTTTTATGCTTTGCGTGTTAAATACAGGGAAATCAGAAACATAAATAACCCCAGGCAGGAGGAAGTGACAGCCAAAGGCTGAGCACGTCTGAACCTGATATGCCACCCCAAGGGATCTGGCCGAGCTCAGAGTCGATGGAGGAGAAGCTCCACATGCCTCAGCCATGTGCACTGGCACCCAGAAACCCCTCATTTTCTGGGCTGATCCCACAGTGTGGGCAGCAGGAGAGGGGCAGGATTCTGCCCCACTGAGAGGAGACCCCACCTGCAGAGCTGCCTCCAGCCCTGGGGCCTCAACATAAGGATGTGGAGCTGCTGGAGAGATCCAGAGGAGCCCATGGAGATGCTCCAAGGGTTGGATGGGATTTTAGGCCCCTTCCCACCCAAACCATTCCCTGATTTTGTGATTCCAGGAGTCCCAGCATGCAGGTCTGTGTGCTCCCACTGTGGCTGCTGCAAGAACCCACCCCTCTTTCTGCTGTCCCTCCTTCCCATACTCTCCTAGCAATGCAAGGAGGGCAGAGGCTCCATCTCAGTGAGCAGTGGACACCGGGCAAAGAGTCTCTGGGGCTGCCTCGGAGTGAGGTAACACCCACTCCAAACCTGCCCTCCCGTTTGCAAAGCCCCGGGACACGCTGGGATGTGCCACAGGGCAGTGACAGTGCCCGAGGGAGCAGAGGCCGCGGTGCTGGGCTGTGCACACCGGCAGGTTTGAGGGTACCTGTGGCCAAGCATGGGCGTGCCCAACTCTGGGAGCTGTGGTCAGCCACAGCCTCCGGGCTGCGGCTGCGGCACGTGGTGCTGGAGGAGCCTCCCTGCCCACAGCCTCCCACAGAACGGCGTCTGTGCCAGCACCTATCGGTCCTGGGCAGGAGGCTGTGGAGCCGGAGCATGAGTCCCAGGGAGAGCCGGCGTCACACTGACCCTCCCGCAGAGGTCACATCGAGTGGCGACAGCGTGGACCGGCTGTATCTCACTGCCCGGAGCTCACAGCCCCGCGTCCTGCCCAGTACACCAGTGTAAACACCAGGGAGCGAAGAGCAGCGTGACGGTGCCGGCGGGTGCTGTGCCCGGGTCCCTGCCCACCCCGGGACCAGCCTCTCCAGCGGGGCTCAGTGCTCCCGGCTCCGTCCCCGCGTGTCTCTCCGACCCATTCCATGCCCTCCGGCCACGCCAGCATCTCTTCCTCACGAGGACTCCTCTGTCCCAGCCGCGCTCTGGGCTCGCTGCCCCGCCCGGGGAAAGGTCCCAACAGGAGCCGGCTCCCTCCGCCCGGTGATGTCAGTGCGGCTCGGATCTGCCCAGGCAATGCTGTTTGTGTTTGCAGGATCAGGATTGCGCCCGGCTCCGGCGCCAAGAGGTGGGGACGGCGGCCGGGAGGCCCCGGGGCTGTGCCTGCCTCCGGGAAGGACGGGGAGAGGCGGGGAGGACTCGGGGGTCCCTACGTGATGGGGAAGGGGCGGGTCCTGCGGGGAGGGCGAGGGGCCCAGCTGCTAGCTGAGAGCTGGAGGAGTCACTCTGTCCTGAGCTCTGGGGTGGGAGCGGGGGAGTTCCCCCGCCTCGCAGGGCCGCCCCCTCTGTCCCTCCTTTGGGTGCACACACCCACACGAGCCCGGGACGGACAGCCCTGTGCCACACACCCCCTAAACACACGTCGGGCTGGCAGCACCTCGGCACGGGCTCTGCCCGCCCTGGTCCTGGGGCCGGAACGCTGTTCCTGGCCCCACAACCCTTTCCTGAGAGGGACATGCCGGGTTGGATGGCACTGGCCGTGCTGTGCTTGGCAGGAGCTGGGCCCAGCCCAGCCATGCCGTGGGCACAGCGGTGGGCAGCTCTGGTGTCTGGAGAGTCCCAGGCAGGTCCCCACATGTCTCAGAGCTGAGACGGCCACGGACACCAGCACCAGTGTGGCTTCGGTATCGAGAGCCCCAGGCAGGTCCCCACATGTCCCAGAGCCAAGTCACACCGGCACCAGCACCGGTGTGGCTCCAGTATCGAGAGCCCCAGGCAGGTCCCCACATGTCCCAGAGCCAAGCTGGCGACTGGCACCGGAGTGCAGATGGAATTTGGGCACTGCCACCCATAACTGTGGCAGCTTGAAAACCCAACTCCCATATCGGGGCCGGGGGCCTGAGGATCGAGGTGTTGCCCCCAACCCTCCCCGGGCAGAGAGAGGCAGTGGGTGCACGGCGGGGGAAGGACTCTGCTCCCTTTCATCAGAAGGCGTCAGCTCCACGGAAACTTTGAGTAACCGACTCTGCCTGCGACAGCACGGAGATTCCTGGCAGAGGTGTTGGCACCTGCCGCCCTCCCCGGGGCCACGGTCTCTCCCCGACTCGGGCACCTCTTTCCTGGCATCCGCAACTGCTGCTCTGCGGCTTTCGCTCCTGGCAGCGTCAGGGAACGCGCTAGCACCGGTGGGAGCCGCGGCCCCCCGCGCACCCACCTCCAGCCCACGGCCCCCGCTGTCCCTGCCCACCCACCGCCACCCGCGTCCCTCCCCAGGGCCCCCGACAGCGGCGCTGCCCCCGTCCCGCGGCACAACCGCACCTCTGCACCCGCGGGGAGCACCCGCAGGCCGGCTGGGCAGGGAGAGGCTGCCGGGGGCCCTGGGGAGGGACCGGGAAAAGGGACAGGTTTTACTGGCAGAGGGGACACGGTGTCAGGGAGAGGGTGGCGGAGGAGGTGTCTGAGGAGCAGTGACAGCAGAGCCCTGGGAGGGGCTGGGACTGGGGGTGAGAGCCTGGCGGGGCCGGGGAAGTCTGTGGGGTGGTCTCCGGGGGGACACAGGCCGAGGCCGGGGGTGTTTCAGGGGAGGGAGAGCAGTAGAGAAGTTTTCTGGGTTAGTGACAAAGGGTGATGGAGACAGGGAATGTAGCTGGGGGGCTCTCGGGGGGCCTTGCTCTGAGCGGGCTGGGGGTAGCCCAGCACCCCTTCCCGGGCAGCGCTGCCTGCCCAGCTGCCCCGGCTCAGGGACCACAGTTTCGGGTTCCCCAAATGTCCAGGGACAGAGAGGCTCCTGCCCGGTGCCCGGAGCGGGGCTGCAGTGGGATGGTGTCACATCCTGCCCACGGGGACAACTCCATGCACCCCCCTCACCGGCTACTGTGGGAAGGTGCTGCCAGTCCCTGCCTGCCCCGACCCACCACCTGCCCCTTCCTCGGCACCCGCCGAACCCCTCAGTTGGAACCCCGAGACATCCCGGGCTTTTCCCGGGAGCCGTCCTGTTCGGGCAGCCAACACCTCCTGTCCCGCTCCTGGGAAGTGCCGGGGTCAGGAATCACCATCCTCCTACTGCCCCAGGAGGGGTGGCAGTGCCCAGGTGCCACGGTCGCGCCCCGGCTCCTGGCTCAGCCCCGCCAGACCGGCAGGCGGGAGCGGTGCCGCATTCCGCACATACCGGGACCGGGCGAGCGCTTCCGTCCCCTGCTGCCCCCCCGGTACGGCCCGCAGTGCCCAGCCAGGCCCCGCTCCACCCCACCGCTCCCACCTGCGCACGGTGATAGCAGAAGGGGCTCACCTGGCAGGTGCCCGCGATCCCGCTGCTTCACCGCTGCTTCCTGCCCGGCACCAGAGCACGTTTAAAACCTTGCCCTTCCCCGCCCCTGGGGATGACACACCGGCCCAGCCCTGCCAGAAACTCGCAGGCCAGCCCTCCCCACGGCTCCCTCTGGGTGCTGGAGCCCCCCCCCTCGCAGGGGTCCACCCATCCCAAAACAGCTGCGGTGTGGGAGGTGGCCCTGCCCCAGTGGGCAGTGCCCTCTGCAGAGCAAAGAACGGAGACCCCCTTCCCCGGGGCCAGCGCTGCCCTCATCCCCAGCAGCCCCTCATCCTTCTCCCCACCACACCCCAAACCCTCCTCTCCACCAGCAGTGCCCCTGTGCCTTGTCCTGGCTGCAGCTGCAGGGCTGACAGACCCCACTGCGGGCCTGACCCCACAACCACAGCGGCTGGAGTGGAGAGGAGGACCCTTCCCTGCTCCCTCCAGCCTTGTCCACACCCCTGGATGTGCACGTGCAGCCCGAATTGCCCAAAACATGCCCAAACCACCTCATTGCCACCTGAGTCACCCAAACACCCCTGCCCTGTCTCCGTCACCAGCCCCACGCCCTCTCCCCAGACCCTGCTTGCAGGTTCACACCCCGCTCCTGCTCTCCCCAAGCACCCCCTGCCCTCTCCCTGCTGCCACTGATGCTCAGCGGGGCCCAAGAGAGCAGCAGGCGCTGCAGAGGGGGAGGAGCCCTTTGGGCCCACCAGGGCAAGGGGGTCGCTCCGCAGCCTCCCCCGGCACCACCCTGCAGGGTGAGGTTCTGTGGAAGGGATGGGGCACTTGGGTAAGATGTTTATGGTGTGTGGGAGTGTGTTGTCTGGAGAGGTGCCGGTATCCAGGCACGGGCCTGGCCAAGGCGAGCCCGTAATACGGCATGGCACGCTCCGGTGGGCACCGAGCCCCGGTACCCACGGTGGGTGCAGCCAGCCCCCCCCCAGCAGTGGCAGTTCCCCCCATGTGGAGGAGCATTCCCATGGTAATGGCACTGCCAAACTCCTGGACAGAAAACCCTTTCTGTGCCTGCTGTTCCAGCAGTGCTGAGCCAGTGACCCGGGAGGGAAGAGGGACCCTCAGGAGGGTCACCCAGAGCTGTGGGGCCAAGACAGAGGCTGGTCTGCACAACGTCCCAGACTCACAGGGCGATGTCCAAACAGGGGCAGCACCAGTGAGAGGGACGGGGGCTGCATCTGCCACCATACCCATCCCAGCTCCTGTGGCCCGTGGAGAGGTGGCTGCATCCCAGAAACCAGCGCAGGTTTCTGACAGCTTCCCGGTCACCAGCAGAAGTGTCACTCCCAGGAGGTGCCAAGGAGCTTTAATCCATCAGCAAACAGGGATAAGTGTTTGCCGTCACCGCAGAGCGCTCGGCGCCGCCACAGTGGAGTGGCTCGGTGCTGGCACTGTGGAGCTTCCCCCTGCCGAGGCTCCAAGGTACCAACTCACTCCCTCTGTGATGGGGTGGGGGCCAGCAAAGCCTCCCTACAGCCTCCCCAGGACCCTGTGACCTGCTCTGGGAGATAGGACAGCCCCGGGGCTGCAGCAGGACTGAGCACAGGCAAGGTCAGTGGGGCATCACCACCCCACTGGGCTGCAGGGACAGGCAAGGACGGGACCTCGGGTCCCTGCCTTGGCAGCACAGCTGAGCACACAGCAACCAGTGCACTGTCCTGGGCCAGACTGGGCTGTGCTGGGCCAGACTGGGTTGTGCTGGGCCATACTGAGCTGTGCTGGGCTGTAATGAGCCATACAGGTCTGTGCTGGGCCATGGTGGGCATTACTGCACCTTGCTGGGCAATACTGGGCTATAATGAGCCATGCTGGGCTGTGCTGGGCTGAACTGGGCCATACTGGGCCATGCTCTTCCCACCAGCATGGAGTGGCTGTTGCTGCCCGGGGCGATGGGAAGGGGCCGTGGTGGTAAATGAGCCGTAAGGAGCAGCTGCGATTCCAGCGAATCCAACCCAACCACGTGCGGCTTCATCAAAGCTCCTCGGCTGCCAGTGAGGATGGGGAGTGACCGGCCTGGGCACCTCTCCCCTGCCCGTGGGCGGCCACAGCTCCCGGAGCCTCAGTGACACCCCTGCCGTGCCGCTGTGGAGCCCACAGGGCCGGGGGGATGTTGGCCGTGGGGAATTGGGGAGCCCAGAGGTGCTGGGATGTGGTCACTCGGTGCTGGACGAGCCACCCACAGAGGGAAAGCCTGCCCTGGTGAGTTGGTGCCCGGCCGAGCTGGGTGTCACGGGTGCACTGCCAGAGCCGCAGTGCCCGGCCAGGTGGGTCTGAGGGACAGGGCTTGGGATGAGCTGGCAGTGCCAGTGATGGGTCCTGGCAGTGACCACTCCAGCCCCCACAAACTGTGCTGCCACTGGCAGGGCTCCTATCTGCAGGGACATCCCACCCAAGCCCCCAGCGCTCACACACAGTGCCCGGCATCACCAGGCACGCATGCCCCCTGCTCCGTGTCCGTCTGTCCCAGATGCTGTGGGTCTGGGCCCACGGACAGCCTGAGGGCCAGCAGCACAGGGCACAGCCCCCCAGCTCTGGAGGATCTGGCAGGGGGCTCAGCACATCTCTGGGGTGGCAGTGGCAGCACGAAGAGGACGAGCCAGCTTGGGCACAAGACGCCACCCTCCCCATCCCTCCGGGAGGACGCCGGGGAAGGGGCGAGGCACAGCGGGAGCGCGGCCCAAAGCCGCTCCTGGGGCCAGCGCTGAGCTCAGCACCGGGAGGGGCCTGCCAGGGCTCTGCTACCCAGGATCGGTGCCCACACGCACAACCTTGGTCAGGTGAGAGCGGGTGCTCGCGCACAGGCTCACGCACATCTGCCACACAAGTGGTTCTGCACGCTCACATCTGCCACACAAGTGGTTCTGCACACTCACATCTGCCACACAAGTGGTTCTGCACACTCACATCTGCCACGCAAGTGGTTCTGCACACTCACATCTGACGTGCAAGTGGTTCTGCACGCTCACATCTGCCACGCAAGTGGTTCTGCACACTCACACACGTGTGTGCCTGGACATATTCTGGCCCTGGCCGGAGATCAGGGCTGGTGTGCTGATACCAACCCGCCTGGTACCAAGGCCTCCAGCCCCGCCAGACTCCGTCATTACTGCGCCATCATCTCCAGCCCTGCTGGTGTTCCAGCCCTGTGCCCAGATAGTGGCTTTGCACGGAGCAGGATGGGGGCCCAGAGGGTGCCTCTCACTCCTTCCCCACCCACACCATATCCAGGTAAGGGCTCAGAGGGCTCTGGGCTGCTGTGGCTCTCTCCCCTTCCCTTTCCACACCATACCTGGGTACTGGGCAAGGGCTTCTCCCAGGACACGGATGCAAACTGCAGGTGGGAGCTGGAGCAGCCTAGGACACAGCTGTGCCAGGGCCAGGAAAGCTGGGAGCAGAGTGGTGGGAGCTGGGCTGTGCACTTTTGGACTGGAGGAGCTGTCCTGTTTTTCACACCCCAGAGAGGGAACAGGAGGTGTCTGGGGGGATACACCAGAGCAGTCTCCCCTTTGCCAGCCCAGCCCCAGGGCACGGCACTCACCCTGCGGTGTGGCCGGACCCCATTGCCTGGGATGAAGAATGTGGCTCCAGCCACAGCCGGTGTGGCTGCGTGGGGTGTGTGGGGTGGGATGTGTGGCAGGGCAGGCCCCACTCCCAGGGTTCCCACAGCCAGGGCAAGTTCAGGGGTGGTTGGGCAACAGGGTGGCACCTGCCTCCTGCTCCCTGTGCGGGGGCCACCCGGCTCCACAGGGCACACAACGGGACAGCTGCTCTGGCCTGTGAGCAGGACCACGGGACCCAGCTCAGGGGCTCGGGGCTGAGCACCAAGCCATGACAGTCCCACTCAGGGCCAAGCTGCCAGTCTGGCTCCCCACTGCTGCCACCTGCTCACCCGCTGCCCCAGTGACGTGATCCCCCAAACCCAGCACACGCTGTGGCCCACAGAGGCTCTCCCAGTGCATCCCTGTTCCTGTCTGCCTGCGGATGGTGCAGCCCCACTGGGACCCCACGTCCCCATCCTTGTGCTCCGGGTGGGTGTCTGTCCATCGTGCCACCCCCAGCCCCGGGGGGCTGCACCCGCAGGGTCTGTGTCTCCGTGTAAACACCTTGCAAACAGTTTGGTGTTTGCCCAGCCCGCCCGTGCCTGCTGCCTTTGCCTCCCGAGCCAGCGCCGTCGCCCGGGGCTCAGGATGCGGCTGACACAGGCTGCGGTGCCGGTGGTGCCGGGCGTGTTGCCCCAGCTGGGAGTGGTGGAAGAGATTTCCATAGGCACAGGAATGTGCAACGCAACTCGTATCGGCGTTCCAGCCCGTGCCGGCAGCGCTGCGGGACCATCCCGGGACGTGTCGGCAGATGCGCCGTGCAGAGCCCTGGGCTCGGCCCTGCTCCAGGGGGGCTGTGGCAGCGCCGAGCGAGGGGCCCCGATCCAGAGTGTTCATGGGGCTCCCCCGTGCGTGACCGGGGACGTGCCCCGGCACAAACTCACTGGCACAATTCCAGCCCCGGCCCCTTTGGCTCTGTGTTTGTTCAGAAAAGGAGAGTGGAGAGGGGTTTAGGGTGAAACAGTGGAGAAATGGGACTGGAAGCCATGAGAGCAGACTCAGGCAACCAAGAGGGCTGGGATAGGGAGGGGGCAGCCCGGCAGAACCCCAGCACTGGTGGTGGATCAGAGGGAACGGCCACAGCCCCCATTTGTGGGATCTGAGACTTCCCAAGGTGGGGAGGTGCCAGGCAAGGGCTGTGGTACTGCAGTAGCTGGGTACAGTCCCTATGCTCGAGGTGTCCCCAGCTCTCAGAGTGGGGACACAGCCAGGGCCTCCAGACACCCCATCCCATCCTGACAGGCCCTGGGATGGGCCCAGCTGTCTCCCAGCCATTCCGACTGGGCAGGCAGGTGACAGATGCACAGCTGCTGGGACCACGATGCCTGGGGACCGCATGGACACCCCTGGAGCTCTCAGGGCGCTGGGGTGGGTGAAGGGCAGCCAGCACTGTGGGGGGATGCGCCACCACAGGCACCCAGGTATGAGGACCCAGCATCTCCCAGCAGTGCCCAGCGTGGGCACAGCAGGAATGCCAGCAATGCCTTCCTCGGAAAGGAGGTAACCCGGCGTGGTGCCCGCTGGCACCCGCTGCAGCGCCCGGGGCTTGCCAGCCGCGGCTGCGGCGCCGGGCGGCTCTGCCGGTGGCACCGGCTGGGGCACACCCGGTCTTGCCCGGCCACCCCCTGTGCCACCAGCGTGCGGTGTGCGCTGGCTTTGGTGATGCGACACCCTCTCCGGCCATGGCAGCCCAGCCCCGACAGCAGGGTGAGCAGACAGACGGACAGACTGCAGTCCCCTCTCCGAGCAGACAGATGGACAGGCAGAGCATCCCCCTCCCCGAGCAGACAGACAGACGGAAGGGAGCTCCCTCCTTGAGCGGACAGATGGAGGGACGGATGGGCGCTCATAGAAAAAGGAATCTCACTACAGTTTATTGTGGCGGCGGGTGGGGGGGCCCGGCCGGGGTTACATTCAGCTCTACTGCTGTCCGGTTAGCGGGGTGCGTGAGCATGCGGCAGCAGGGCGGGGGTCCCGCTGCCCGCCGGGGCCGCCGGCAGGGCGGGGGCGCGGGCGCGAGGGACCCCCGTCCGTGGCAGCCCCAGCCCCACCGGGGCGGAGGCCGACCGGAGCCGGGCCCCCCCGAGCACACACCGAAGGCAGAGGGGTGAGGGTTAGCACCAGAAACGGGGCTCGGCGCCCGGCCAGGGGGCCCGGGACCCGGGTACCGAGCCCGGCCACCTCCCGCCGGGGCGTGGGCACCAGGGTGGGAGACCCCCGTCAACAACGCCAAATGCCAGGGGGCACCGCGGCCACCCCGAGCTGACGGCACGGGAGAGGCGCAGGGCCCAGCGCGGGGATGCCCGGCCGGACCCACAGCCCCGGGAACTCGCGTGGGGCACTGGGGCTCGGCCACCCCACCCCGCGCTGCCCGATGGAGCCGTGGGGAAGGAGGCCAGTGACCGGGGGCTTGGTGGGTGTCAGGGGATACTTGCATATCCGTCGGGGCCAGTCCCGGCGGGATCGGAGACCGCTCAGCCCCGCTCGGGGAGCCGCAGCGCCGGGCCGGAGCCTCGCGGGGTGCACGGCCGCGGCTTCGCCGTCCTCCAGCCTCGGGGAGGAGGGTCCTGAGTGGGGCCGGCCGAGGGTGCTGGCGTAGGGCAGGCGCGGGGGTCAGCGGCAGGGGCTGCAGCGCTCCGGGGGGGACCCTTCGGGCGGCTCTGCGAGGGTACGGAGGGGTTGGAGCGGGGAATTCTCCCGCACCAGCTCCAGCGCGCCGAGGGCCGGCAGACAGCCACGCTGTCCCGCCCCACACCGCACACCCGCTCCGGCTCCGCCGTGCCCCCCAAACCCCTGCCCCCCAGGGTGGGCAGGGCCCCCCGCAGCCGCACAGCGCTCACCTGGCAGTGCCACAGCCAGGCTCTCCTCCGCCGCGCTGAACTGCAGCTCGGCCCCGTCGGGCAGCCCGGAGCCGCGGGAGCGTGGACACCGATCGCCGGAGCGCGTCCTCCGCAGCACCGACTGGGGAGGGAGAGGGTCAGTGCCTGGGGCGGGCGGGCTGGGAAGGGGGGGGAAGCTTCTGGAGGGGTTCACAGCCCTCACCTTCCTGGCCAGGGGGCTGCTGGGGGCCGAGGCGCTACTGTAGAGGCTGAGGCTGGAGTTGGAGCGGCTCGGGGACAGCACTTTGGAGGAAGCAGCCGACTGGTTCCCCGCACACCTGGCGGCGGCCCCGAAGGTGTCCGGGGACAGGTATTTCTCGTTGATCTTCAGGTTGGTCCTTCCCTTCACTAGGGACGACAGAGCCAGTGAGGGGGCTGGCGATGGGGTCCCAGCAGTGCAAGACCCCATGGGCTGCACCCTACATGGCCCCCACCCCACTAACCCACTTGGCCCCACAGGCACAGGGAACAGGAACTCCACTGCACCAGTGCCCGGCCTGGGACCCTCACACCCACCTCTGCAGGGGTCGTTCTTCACCAGGAACTCATCCAGGGCGATCCAGCCCCCGCCGACCCGCACCATGAGGGTGCTGCGCAGGATCCGCACCATCCGCAGCTGTTGGGACTCCCCGAACTGCGGGGAGAGAGAGATCGGGGCAAGGTGGGGCCTGGTGGCTTCAGCAGGGCTGGGATTAGGGGAGGGGGTGCCAGAGCAGTACCAGCACCCAGACCTGCCCACCCCTGCAGCCCCTCAGTCCCTGCTGGCTCCGCCTTCCCATGGGGCCAGGGCTCCCTGGGCCATGAGGATGTGCCCCCTCCTTGCCACGGGACACGGGTGCTGCAGGAGCCCTGCCCAGGGCAGGCTGTGCACAGGTGTAGGACCAAGCCCGGATCCCCACGGGTCAGCACTTACCCGGTACCTGTTGGCGCTGATCTGCTCCACCTGGAAGCGCTTGGCACAGTTGCACTGGGCCACTTGCCTGTTCACCTGGGGGGCCACGCTCAGCTCAGCCCCAGGTGGGTCCCGCACCCTTCAAGCCCCCCCTGCCTCCACCCCCCAGCACACCTCATCCTGGATCTGGTCGGCGTCGGCAGAGCGGCGCAGAGGGTCGCGGTTGGGGTGCAGAGCACTGACGAACTCATAGTAGTCGATGAAGCCGTCGCCGTTCATGTCGAAGATGGTGGCCACGGCGTTCATCTCCAGGACGTTGGTGGGGAACTCTGAGGGTGGACAGGGACCCTCAGCCCCCTCTGCCAGCCCCCTCAGCCCCCTCCAGCCCCCCGGCACCCACTGGAGGCGAGGACGCCCTCGATGAACTCCCGCTGGCTTATGCGCCCGTCCTGGTCCCTGTCGATGCCACGGAAAACATCCAGGACCCGGGACTTCATCTGGCTGATCCACTGCATGTAGCGCTTCCTCCAGACCCCAAAGTCAAAGTGTGCGAACTCCTCCAGCTGGGGGGGGGGGGGAGGGCGGCACAGACGGGGATCAACACGCTGGCAGGACACCCCAAGCCCCTCCGTGTCAGCCAGGGTGACCGCCCTGTGCCCGACGCTCAGCTCAGACGCACAGCCTGGCTGCTCCCAGCCCTGGTCCTGTCGAGGCCTCTTGGGGGGAGCAGCTGCCCAGAACCCCCAAAATGCACCTACCTCCCACGAAAGGAGCTGCTCACACCCACGCCTGGCCAGCAGGACCCCTGGGGTGCCCCTTCTCCCACGGGAGAAGCTGCCCAGGACTCCAGAGTGCCCCTACCTCCCACGGAAGGAGCTGCCCGGGACCCCCAGGGCCCCCTTACCTCCCGCAGGCGCTGCAGGGCTGTCTCCAGCCGGTACTGCCGGTCCAGGGCCAGCAGCCAGAGCTGCTGCCAGCGGTGCAGGAGCTGGGCCATGAGGGGCGTCTGGGGCTCCAGCCCCCCGAGCGGCACTGCCGCCGCACCCTGTGCCTTCCCACCGCTGCGGCGCCCTGCGGAGACGGGCAGTGAGGGGACAGCCAGGGGAGCGGTGAGGGGACAGGCGGGGGAGCGGTGAGGGGACAGCCGGGGGAGCGGTGAGGGGACAGCCGGGGGAGCGGTGAGGGGACAGCCGGGGGAGCGGTGAGGGGACAGCCGGGGGAGCGGTGAGGGGACAGCCGGGGCTCTGGGGCGTGGCGCTGGGGGCGATGCTGGGGATCCTTACGTGTGGCCAGCCGGCGGGCGGCCGGGGGGGCCAGATCCACCGCCAGCTTCCGCTTGCAGCTTTTGGTGACCTTCTCCACGTCAGGCTGCTTGCGGTTCAGCTCCTCCATGAACACCTGCCACAGAGCGCCGGTGCTGCGCGCCCACCAGCCGTGCCAGCACAGCCCCCCCCGGTGTGCCCCACAGCCCCCACAGCCCAGCCCCGTTGCCCCCTTCCCGGGACCCTCCCAAAGCAGCAGCGTGTGCTGCAGACCTGGTGGGCTCGGGCTGCGCAAAGCCAAAGGTGCCGCGGTGCCTCTGCCAACGTGTGTGAGCGGCACCAAGGGCTCAGCCTGGTGCACCCCAAAGCCCCCGGCTGGGACCGGGGATGACGCGGTCCCCGGCGCTGGCCGGGCGCAGGGTCCCTCACCGCGTGCTGAGCAATGAGCTCCTCCAGCTGCTCGGCCTCCTCCGGCAGCAGCTCCTGGTCCCGCAGCCCCAGGGCCTCCTCGGCCGCCGTGATCCAGTCCATGAGCTGCGCCGTCTCCTCCCGCTCGGCCGCCAGCGCGGCCGCCTGTGCCCGCAGCCGCTCGCCCTGCTGCTGGGCCCAGCTCAGCACCTGCGGGGCAGCGAGGGCTGCTGCAGCACGGGGGGGGTTGCTGGGGCACGGGATTGCCAGCCTGCTGGGGACACCGAGGTCTCTCTCCCGCCCTGACCAGATGCCGCGGGAGCCGTTGCTTTGAGAGGAACGAGTCGGCACAGGGAGCACCAGCCACTCTGGCCGTGGGACAGGCTCACAGACACCCCACCAGTGACGATGGGGCAGGGACAAGGGGGCTCCACGTCCCACCGTGACCGTGGGGCTGCATGGACCACCCCCAGCCAGCAGCCCTAGTGACCATGGGGAGGGATGTGGGGCAGGGCAGAGCTCCTGCTGGGCAGCTGGGGCAGGGCTGAGAGCTCTGCTCCCCATGTGTGGAGGGTGCCCACGTCTGTGCTGGGCAGCTGGGATGGGGCTGAGGGCTCTGCTCCCCATGTGAGGAGGGTGCCCAGGTCGGTGCCATGTGGACGTGCTGGCTGCCCTTGCTATTCGGGGTGAATAGGGGTGAGGGGGGTGGCCCTGGGCAGATTCAGAACAGATCCCACAGGTCTCTGTTCAATAAGGGCTTTGTGTGGGATCACCTGAACCTGCCAGACCGGTCCCGGGAGCGCCAGGAGCCTCTCTCCTGCAAACCCACAATCCTGGGAGGCTCCGAGCCACTGCAGGAGCGGGTTCTGAGGGGAGGGTCCCCGGGACACTGCTCCCAGGTCTCTCTGCCTGGGCTGTGTGGTGGCTGCCATGGCACAGGAATGAGCCACCGCTGTCCAGGGGGGTCTGAGGAGGCCCCAGGTGACCCCCTGTATGGTCTCCAGATGGGGGGGACAACGGGGGGGACACTGGCAAAGCCAAGACTCTCTCCCTGTGCCATCCAGGGCTGAGTGCCCCCAGACACCACAATGCTCCAGTCAAGGGGGCTGTGCCATGGAGGACCTGGAGGTGGGAGAGTCTTGGGGCCACACTCACCCTGGACAGGGATGGGGACAGGGTACCCAGCTCACCTCCTGGAAGCGACTCTTGGCGACTGTGACCCAGGACTTGATGGTGATGACAGAGTCGGGGTGGCAGGTGGCGAGGATCTCCTCCCCCAGTGAGGTGATGCACTCCAGCTCCAGCTGCTGGCACTGCAGGGACTGCATCAGCTCCTGGGGGGGGCACGGACCATGGTACTGCCAGGTCTCAGCCCCCCTGCATCCTGTCAGACCAGCCTCCACCCAGCTGGGGGGTGTGAGATGCCAAAACTCCCCCCCCCTGGGGTGTTTGGGGCCCCAAACCCCATGTTCTTGGTGTAGTGCGACCCAACATCCCACATCTCGCTGTGGGGACCCCACAGCCCAGCAGGGCCTGTCAGGGGCCGGCTGACCCCAGTGATGGGGTGTCCTTGGGCAAGGCTGGAACCACCCAGAGGTGGGGGCCAGTGGGTCCTGTTGGGGGCTGGCACCCACCTGTAGCTGGCTCTGGCACTCCTGCACAGCCGCCTCCTCCTCGGGGAAGACGCCGTACTTGAGGGTCTTCTCCGACTCGGAGAGGCGCCCCAGGAAGGAGTGCACCAGGGTGTGGAACTCCTCCGCCTGCCACGACAGTAGGGACCTGCTCAGCACCCTCCCTGTGGCCCCAGGTCCTGTCCTGAGTCCCCTGGCTGCTCAGAGCCCTGGACAGACCCTGAGTCCTGCACCTGCTGCTCCTGCCCGAGGCTGGACAAACTGCGGCACGGGCCCTGGCACCACACCGTGCCTGGGGAGAGCCGCTGCCAGCCTCGCTCAGCCCTCCTGAGGGCACATCCCACACCCCGGCTCGGTGCCTGGACACAACTTCCTCCAAGCCCCCCAGTGCCTCCCTGAGCCACGCAGCTCCCTGCCCCAGGCACCCTGTGCCACATGGGCACACCCAAAACAGGCTCCTGCAGCAGCCAGCCTGGCAGCTGGCCATGGCACCCTGTGACACGGCCACACAGAGCCCCACAGGCCCACACATCACCCGCAGTGCAGCCACACACCGAGCCAGGGCACCCCGTGGAGAACCCCCAAATGCACGGCCGCCCACCGAGCCTGGGAACCTCGTGGAGGACCCTGGAGCATGGCCATGCCAAGCCTGGGAACCTCATGGAGGACCCTGGAGCATGGCCATGCCGAGCCCGGGCACCCCACAGCGAGTGAACCCCCAAAGGCACAACCACACACCAACCAGGGACCCCACAGAGAACCCCCAAAGGCACAGCCACACACCAACCAGGGACCCCACAGAGAGCCCCCAAACGCACAGCCACCCACCAAGAACCCCATGGAGCACCCTGGAGCTCAACCACCCACCGCCTGGATACCCCACACCCCTATGACTGCCTCAGCCTTCCCATACAGGTGCCCCAAAGGGTTCCCCTGCTGTTCTTACTGCCCACCCCCCCCTCCAGTAGACCCCAAACCCAGGGGTTCCCCTGCTGCCCCCCAAGACCCCTCGCTCACAGCAGACCCCAACCTGGGGGTTCTCCTCTCGCCCCCCCAGCCCTCACCTGCCGCAGCGCAGCCTCCAGCCGGGCTTGTTTGGAGAGGGAGAGTTTGCAGACCAGGTCCCAGCGGGTGCTGAGCTCCTCCACCTGCCTCTGCAGCCACTGCGAGTCCACGCTGCTGCTGCCGCGTGTCAGGTCCCTCACCGAGCGCTTCAGCGTCTTGATGCAGCTGGCACGCTTGCCCAGCTCCTTCTGGAACACCTGGCAGGGAGCGCAGGAGGGGTGGGAGGTGCTGGGGGGGGGTCCCAGAACCCTGCCTGGACCTTGTTACCGAGCAGGGTTCCTGCGCGCCCCAAACCTCATAGCGGCGAGCACCAGGGGGGTTTCCCTGCACCCCAAACCTCCCAGCAGCAGGTACAGGGCTCCCACGTGCACCCCAAACCCTCCCAGCAGTGGGGTACACAGGGCCCCCCAGTGCTGACCCAGGATGGGGGGCACAAGCTGAGGTCAAACGGGGACTGCTCTGGGTGAGCAAAGCCCCTGCCCTGTGCCTGGGTCCGGTCCTGTCCCAGATGGAGGGTGGGCACAGCGGGGACAGAGCCCAGGGCTCCCTGAGGGCTAACACCAGGCAGGGCCCTCCCACGCAGCCTGGGACACCCACCTTGTGCTTGTCCATGAGGTCCCCGACCAGGTCCCGGTCCCCTCCGACGGGCATGTCCTCGCTGAGCTGCGGCTCGGCGCGGTACAGCCAGTCCATGAGGGCCTGCAGCGCGTCCGTGAACTTGCCCGAGAAGAGCAGATTCTCCTCCAGCTTGTGCTGCCTGCCAAGGGGGGCACGGGAGATGTCACAAGTGCCAGGGGTCACCCGCAGAGCCGGGTATGGCCATCCCATCACACCAGCTGGCAGTGCCATTATGGACAGGGAGAGATCCTAGCAGTGCCATTATGGACAAGGACAAGTGCTGGCAGCACCGTTAGGGACAGGGATAGGCCCTGGCAGTGTCCTCATGGGAGAGGGCCTGGCTGCACCCCAGTGGCAGCAGTGCTGGGCGTGGGGGTCCCGGAGCAGGGAGTGGGATGATCAGGGAGGAAGGGCAGTGCCACGTCCTCGCCTGAGACCCCCAGAGCAAGCAGAGAACACACCCATATCATCCTGTACCATTCCCCTCCCATCCCATCTGCATCCCAACCCCTTCCCCACCCCATGACCACTCCAACCCATGTCCATCCCCATCCCCATCCCCATCCCCATCCCCATCCCCATCCCCATCCCATTCCCACCTCTCCGCAGCACGGCTGCACAGCGCATCCCAGCGCTCCTTGAGCTCCCCCAGCAACTCCTCCAGCGGCTGCAGGTCCTGGGGGAGCCGGGCCCCCTCCCGCAGCGCCCGCCCGCTCCGCACAGTCGCCTCATACACCGGCCGCTTCGCCCGCAGCACCTTCTGGAACGCCTGGGGGGCCCCACGGGCAGGTGTTGAGTCCCTCAGCTAGGGAGAGACTCCCCGTGCTCCTCTGAGTGCTGCAGGAGCGTTGGGGTCCCTTTCCAGGTCTCCTCACTTTGCAGAATAGCCCTAGGAAGGTATCTGATGCCCCCACCCCCCCGGCTCCAGGGGATTTCCCTCAGGGTGCTTGGGATCCCCTATCTGGAGCCCCCAGCCACCCAGCTCTGCTCCCCACAGCCCTCCTGGAACCCCTCTGTGCCCAGGAGCAGGGCAGCCTCACCTTGTGCTCAGCCAGCTGGCACTTGATCTCCTCCTGGCTGGTGGGAGCATCCTGTGGCACCTCCAGGCTCTGCTCCACCTCATCCATCCAGTCCAGGAGCAGCCGCCGGGACTCGCTGAACTGCAAGGAGGGGAGGTTTGGGGAGGGCTGCAGGGGGCTGGGGGGGCAAAGTGTGGCTGGGGCAACCCAGGCAGGAGCCACGGAGCCACACAAGGGAGTGGCACAGCCCTGGCACCACTTCGGGGCAAACCATGGGCCAGTACGGCACGGTGGCAGCACCAGAGCCTGCTCCCAGCGGGACCTGTGTCATGGAATCATCAGGCTCAGGATGGTTTGGGTTGGAAGGACCTTAAAGCTCATCCAGTGCCACCCCCTCCCATGGGTAGGGACACCTTCTGCTATCCCAGGTTGCTCCAAGCCCCGTCCAACCTGGTTTTGGACACTTCCAGGGATGGGGCAGCCACAGCTTCTCTGGGCAACCTGTGCCAGGGCCTCCCCACCCTCGCAGCCAAGAATTTCCTCCCATCTAACCCTGCTCTCTGGCAGTGGGAAGTCATTCCCCCTTGCCCTGGCACTCCAGGCCCTTGTCCAAAGCAAACCAAGGGGCAGAGTCCCCTCCCCAACCCACAGGGGCAGCGGCCCATGTCCACGGTACCTGCTTGCTGCGCTTTCGTGCCTCCTCCAGCGCTGCCCCCCTCTCAGCTGCCCTCTGCAGCACCTTGCCCAGGCGCTCCCGTGCCGCCAGCACCAGGTTCTGGATGACAGCCCCATCCTGCTTCCGGCTGAAATCCTTCAGGCGTGCAGCCACGGCCTCCAAGCCACCCAGCTTCTCCCCATAGGCATTCGCCTCCTTCACCAGGGCCTGCAGGGAGGGGGCAGCTGTGGGTGGGTGGGTGGTCCTAGGGCAGGTGGGGAGCCCCTGGGCACAGCTTGCAGCGGGATGGGACACAGAGCCCACTCACTCCACTGCTTGCAGGGATAGATGTCCCACCCGCCGCCCAGAGATCTCTCTGTGGGTGCCACATGGGACCCCCCCTTTGGGGAGACCCCAGCCCCATGAACCAGCCTGAGGGAGATCTGTCTGCCAGTGCCACACGGGAGATCTCTGTGCAGACCCCAGCCCCGTGAACCAGTCGGGGGGGATCTCTCCGCGGTTGCTCTCCGGGCAGACTCCATCTAGCCCCATGAATCAGCCCCCGGAGCACCGCACCGGCTCCTCCCTCCCTTGCCTTGTGCTCCTGGATCTGGGCGGTGACGGTGTCGAGGACGAAGCTGGGCGGTGCCGGGGACCCCAGCAGCTCCTCGGCGTGGGCCACCCAGCGCAGCAGCTCCTGGGCAGAGCCGTGGAACTCGGTGGTGACCGTCAGCCCCTCGGCCAGGCGCTCCTGCGGGGGGAAACAGGCGCTGACGGGGAGCGGGCACCCACCGCCCCGGCGCCGGGGCCGGTCAGGGTGAGCCCGCCCCCGGGGTCGGAGCCCCCCGCCCCACACACCTTCCTCTCCTGGGCCTCGGCCTGGACGCTCTCCCACTTCTGCTCCAGGAGCCGCAGGCTGTGCTCGGTGCTGCAGGGCCGCCGGGCGCGGCACGACTCCAGCAGCCGCTGCAGCCGCTCCCGCAGCCCCCGGTACGTCACGGCCCGCGCCTCCAGCTCCCGGCACAGCTCCTGCCGGGCACACCGGGCACACCGGGCACTCCGGGTCAGCGCCCGCCGCGGGGCCGGCGTGGGAACAGGGACGGGGAACGGGGAACGGGATGAGGACAGGGATAGGGATGAGGAAGGGGTCAGCGACAGTAAACGGGGGACGGGGACAGAGACTGAGATGGGGACAGGAAAAGGGTCAGGAACAGGGAACAAAGGTAGCTCCTGCTCTGTCTCAGGGAGCTGGAGGAGGGTGGAGAGGGATACCAGGCTCTGCCTGGTCAGGGAGAGGAGGCAGCAGAGAAGGGTCTTGGCCCCTCATTGTGGAGGGGGGTCGATTTGGGGGAACACATCCCCCTGAGGGACCCCGGGGCACAGCCCTGGCAGCGGGGCCCGGCCCACTGCCGGTGCTCACCAGGTGCGCGTTGAGTTTCTCTTTGGTGGCATCCGGGTGGCCCCAGGCCGGTTTGGAGCAGAAGAGCTGCAACTCCACCTGCTCCAGCCACTGCAGCAGCTCTGTGATCTCCAGTGTGATGTCCTGCACCTGGGGGTGAGGAGGGGCTCAGCAAACAGCCCCACCGGCCAGCAGCGCCGCAGCCCCACTCCCGTACCTGGCTGAGGTTGTTCTCCAGCTCCAGCTGCCGGCTCTCGGTCTCGCTGCGCACCAGGTCCCAGTGCTGGCCCAGCTGCTGGAGGCTGCGCTGCAGCCCCTCCACGCTCTCCCCCAGGCTGGACAGCAGCAGCCCCTGCCCGGCCTCGGTCACTGACTGCACCGTGCGGGCGTGGGACATCACATCTGTCCGCAGCACCTGCAGAGGGGCAGTGGGGTCACGGCTGGGACCGCAGCAGGGACACGCCGTACCCCACCAGCTGTGCTGCACAAAGCCCCTCGCTCTCAGTGCCTGGGACACCTCTGCCAATCGTGTCATCGCTGCCACCCCACTGATGGAGTCTGGGGGTGCCACACAGAGGGAGGACAACACCTAGGGGTGCCCCTGACTCTTGCTCTCAGCAGAGCATGGGGCTGAGGCATCAGATTTGCCGATTCGTAGCAGGGGGTTGGCCAAGGCAGGCATAGAGGTGACAGGGTACCCTCTGCATAACATCCCCCGGTGCGGGGCCAGCCTGGTCCTTGCACAACCTCGCCTGCATCAGGCACGAGTGTGCCCAGGCAAGGGACTGCGGCACTGGGATGGCACAAAGACAGCTCATTCCTTCCACGGTGTCACTGCGGGAGGGGACATGTCCTCATGCCACAGCTTGCCCGGCCTGGCCACCACTGCAGCAGCCCAAGGAGGGGCTGGGCAGCACCCTGCAGCCAGGACACACCCCCTGAGGGTGGGACCATGGCCAGGACCCCCCTAGGACACACCCCCTGGGGGTGGGACCATGGCCAAGACCCCCAGGACCCTCAGCAACGGTCCCAGTCTGGGTCCCCACCTGTGCTATGTGTGCCCTGGGCCACGGCCCAGCCTCACCTTGTGCTTGGCCAGCTCGATCTCGCAGCTCTGCAGGTCGGGGCACAGGGGTGCGGGGCCACGCAGCTGCTCCCCGGTGCGGCTCAGCCACTGCAGCAGCTCGGCCAGTTGGTGCTGGAACTGCCCCAGCCCCAGCAGCGCCGCCTCCAGCTGGTGCTGCCGAGGGGAAGAGGCAATGTCAGGGGGAATGACGGCAGCCCCAGCCCCATGTCCGGCACCCACCCAGCACCCATTCAGTGCCCACCTGGCCCCACACAACCCAGCGTGCCCAGCACCTGCATGGGCACCTGGCGCCACAGGGCGCACTCTGTGTCCAACGACTCCACTGCCTCCCTCACCCTCCCAGCTCCACACGCGGCGCCCATGTAGAACCCCCTTGAACCCCCCAGACCCACCACACCCACCCAGCCCCACACAGCCAGCACCCTCATGGCACCCCCTGTACCCACCCAGCTACCTCCTGTCACCCCACGCAACCCCCTGCCCCCTCCCACCTGTCGGCTGACGATCTCCTCCTCCAGGTGGTCCCAGCGCTGGCGGAAGTCACTGAGCGCAGCTGGGGGGTCCCCCTGCCCCGTGCCCCCCTGGTGCCGCAGGCTCTCCACGTCCACCTTGCACTGGTACAGCTCCCGCTTGAACTCCTGGGGGCCAGCACCGGTGGGTGACCCCGGCTCCATACCCCGGGAGGGGGTCTGCCTGTCACCAGGCACTGCAATGGCACGGCACCTGCACCTGGGCACGGGGCTGCTCTTCGCAGGGAGCCGACACCCAACCTGCCCAGGGACCTTGTAGGGGGCAGGACTTGACCTCCCAGCACCCACCATGGAGGCACCAGCACCGTACAACCTGCCACCCCTCCATTCCCCTGCTGTCTAGAGCGCCCCGCTGTCCCCTGCCTGCCCCATCCGGCGGCACAGGATGGCTCGGCACAACGTGGCACGACATGGCACATCACGGCACCTTAAGCTCTGCCAGTTGCTGCTGCACCATGTCCAGGTCCCCGCCGACCAGGAACTCCTCAGCAATGCGCAGCTCGGCCGTGTCCAGCCACTCCAGCAGCCGCTGGGGATGGGGGGGAGAGATGGGAGATCACAATTGAGGGGTCCCATGGTGGCCTCACAGCCCCTTGTGCCCCTCAGCAGGGACGGGGGGGGAGTGACTCAGCTCCCTCCGTGGGGGAGGCCTGCTGGAGGGCCCCCGCACCCACCTGCATCGTGTCCTGGTAGCTGAGGGCAGCCTGGAGCTGCTCCTCGAGGCGCCCGTTCCGCTCCGTCCACACCCGGCTCAGGCTGTGCCAGGAGGAGTAGAGCTGCGGCCGGGCACAGGGTCAGCGGTGCCATGGGGGGGGACAGGGTATGGGGTCTGGGGGATGGGAGTGGCACCACGCAGGCATCCAGGCACAGGGGACAGTGGCACTGTACAGGGGCCTGGGTGGGAAGGTCAGTGGTGCTGTGCAGGGGTCTGGAGTGCAGGGATCAGTGGCACTGCCCAGGGTCAGGGGACACCCCATCCCCTCAGCCCCGGGACCTCATCCCTCACTGAACCCAACCCCAGGGACACTCACATCGTCCAGGCTTTTGGTGACGTCGGGCTTGTCAGGGTCTCCGCAGGAGGCCATCAGCTCCACGCCCAGGCTGCCCAGCGTGTCCAGCTCGCCCTGCAGGGCATCGATCTCTTCCCGCAGCCCCTGCACATGGCACGGGGATCAGGAGCCTGGAATGAGGACTGCCCGTGCGGGGGGACCGCCTGTGCCACAGCGCTGCCACCCAGGCCCCCGCCCCAGCCGTACCTGCATGGTGCGCAGCCGCGTGCGGATGGCCTCGGGCTCCCCGTCAGCCTCCTCCAGCCCCAGCACCAGCTGCTGGGTGTCACTGAGCGCCAGCACCAGCTCGGACAGGCCGTGCCAGAAGCGCTCAGCCAGCGCCAGCAGCTCCCGCAGCCACCGCTCCTGCTCCTGGCAGCGGCCGCGCAGGGAGCCCCACTGCAGCAGCAGCTGTGCCGTGCGCTCCTGGATCCCTGGGGGCACGAGGGGGTGGGGATCAGGGTGCTCTGAGGGACCCGGCACCCCCACACAGCCCCGACAGGGACAGACAAGCACGCCGTGCCCACCCCTCCTCTGTGCCGATACCTCTGGCTGCGGCGTCGGAGCTGACTGCCTGCACGGTGGCCAGCAGCTCTCTGCCCTGCTCCTGGATGCCCTCCAGGGCCACCCCCAGCTTCTCCAGCTCGCCCAGGGCCAGGCTGTTCTCCCGGATCTGCTCCCGCAGGTGGGCCGCATCCCCGCGGACGGGGGGCTGGCTCTGCAGCCGGCTCTGCAGCCGCTCCAGGCACTCCAGCAGCAGGTCCATGCGCTCCGTCAGCTGGGGACCAGCCCAGTCACTCGAGGGGACACCCGTGGGGACACCCCCTGCCCCGGTGCCAGCCCCATACCTGGCTGTATCGCGGCAGGGCATCCTCCAGCAGAGCCGCCGCCTGGCGCACACGCTCGCGGATGCAGCCGTACTGCTCCTCAGCCTCCTGCCAGCGCCGCTGGAACGGGGCTCCCTGCTCTGGGCTCAGCTCCACCAGCTGTGCTGACACGCGCTGAAGCTTCCCCACCAGTGGCCGGTGCTCAGCGATGGCCTCCCGCAGACTCTGGGAGTGAGGAGCAGCCATGGGGCCAACATCGGGGTGGCACGTGCCCCATAGGGATTCATCCCACGGGGCCATGTTCCGGTGCACCCTAGCGCTGCTCCCAGCAGGCTCACGCTCAGAGAGTGCCCCAGCCCGGTGGGCCCCCCGGTGATGCCACCTCATCCCGTCACCTCTCCACTCCCAACCCCACAGGACAGCCGAGCACGTCCCTCCACGTCCCTGCCCCTGTCCCTGCCTGCACCTGCAGCAGCGCCTGCTGCTCCTTGAAGGCCTCATAGCTGATGGCATTGGGGGAGAGCTGCACCCCCAGGGCCTGTGTCTCCTCCAGCCAGGGCAGCAGCTCCTCGAGTGCTTCGGAGAACTGGGTGAGCAGGGACTGGGCATGCTCCAGTTGCACGGCACAGGCGCCGCTGCGCAGGGAGAGCTGCTCCGTGCGCTCCCGCAGCGCCTGCACCGATGGCTGTAGAGACAGGGGGTCAGCAGGGGATGTGGGGCACGGCCATCCCCAGGTGCTGGCAGCATCCCCTCTGGCAACTGCCCGACTCACCTGGAGGCGCTGCCGCAGGGGCTCGGGGCAGCAGTGCAGCAGCAGCGGGTCTGAGATCCCCAGCAGACGCTCAACCAGGCCCCGGCAGTGCAGGACCTCAGCAGAGAGCAGCTGGAACGGAGCAGCAGGTGGGTGCCAGGTGCTGGGGGTCAGTGGCGGGCCCAGCGGAATGGGGATGCCAAGCCAGTGTCCCTGGGACCCCTGGGCACCGCTGCAGACCCACCTTCTGCTCGGAGAGCTGTGAGCTGAGAGCCTCAGAGTCCAGCTGCACACGGCCGATCTCCTCCAGCCGCTCGCCCAGCCCAGTCACACGGGCAAGCTGGGACTCCAGCACCTGCTCAAACTATGGCAAAGGGACAGATGTCAGACGGGCAGAGTGGGCACACACTGGGGCAGCTGCTCCAGGACAGAAACTCTTGACACATCCCAGTCCCACAGGACTGTCTCCCATAACCCAGAGTATCCCACTCAGACCCAACTCCACCATCTCCCACTGCAGAGAGATGCTGGGAATGGTAAAGGGAGGCAGAGGGTGACAGTCCCCAAAGTGCCACGTCCCACACCTTCTCCCTGTCACTGGCGCTGACCAGGGGCTCCTGACCATCATCCTGGCTCTCCCGCTTGCCCAGCTCCTTCTCCATACGGCCCAGCCACAGTGCCAGGTCCTCAGGGGCCGTGCCCAGGAGGGACGAGGCTTCCAGGGTCTGCCCCAGCCGGTGTGCGGTGTCGGTGCTGCTCTGGCCCACGATGAGGTATCGCATCCTCAGCGACTCCATCTTCTCCTGTACCAGCTGGGCCTCCTCCCCTGCAGCCACACCACACCAGTATCAGCGCCTCCATCCCAGCATCCCCAGGCGTGCCAACAGCCACACTGACTGTTTTCATCGCTCTGTCCTGACCTTTCTCCTCTCCTGCTGCTCCCGGAGCTGGATCTGGCCCCTCATCCCGCTGTCAGCAAAATCCACCTTCCCAGCTTCCCCTCACCATGGCTGCACCCTGTCCCACCATGGCCTTGACCCTCAGGTTCTGCCCTGGCCACTCTCCATCCCATGGGATGCTGTGCCTCTTCACACCACCCTACAGCTCCCGGTGGGGAGCAGCACATTCCAAGGACCCCCAGTGCCCAGGGGTGCCATCACTGGGCTGGGCTCCCGCACTCTGTGCTCATCCCATCCCGCACTCCACAGTCCCAACCCCGTGGCCGCCACTCCTGGCCATTGCCACTCACCTGTCACCATCTCCAGGACCTGCTGCCCTCTCTCCAGGGCGCTGTCCAGCTCTCCCAGCCGCCCGCGGATCTCCTCACAGAGGGCCTGGGCAAGAAGCTCCCGTGGCAGTGACCGACAATGACATAGGTGCCCGTGCCCACCCTGTGCCCACCCCGGTCTCACCTGGGTCTGCCGGTGGGCATCCTGCACACGGCTGACACAGCCATCGGTACGCCAGAGCTGGGCCAGCTGTCGCTCCGTGGCACTGAGCCACTCCTGAAAGGCATCCACAGCCTCCTGGAAGCCCTGAGCCGCCGGCAGGATCCGCTCCAGGCGGCCGTACCTGTGTCAGGAGGGCTGGGTGAGCCCAGGGGTGATAATCTCTGAGGCTGGACTGGCTGCAGAGCCCCAGAGCAACTGCCCCTGTGCAGCCCTGGCATGTGGCATGGGGATGGTTCCTCTGCCATGGTGGCCCTGATGTCAGCAGGGCAGGGCACAGGAGGATATCAGGGTGTCATGGTGACACAGCTGGTGAGGACATCAGTGGCTATAGCCTGTGCCTGCCCGGTGACGAGGGCCTGGACCCTGACCCACCTGGCTTCAGCCTCCTGCATCAGCTTGTCCCACCTCTCCCTGAGGTCGAAGAGGCTGGCACTGTCCTCAGGCACCGCCGAGCTGGAGCCTCGCGTCCCCGCTCTGTCCGACAGTCCGTCCTGCAGGACGAGCTCCACACGTGGCCTCCGCTCCTCCAGCAGCCGCTTCAGGAGCTGCAAGGCAGGGGGGCACTGCGCTGTGCCGGGGACCCCGCCCGCCCCCGCCACCTTGGCACAGCCCTGGGCGGCGGCTCCAGCCCCGGCCTCCTAATCCCCAGCCGGAGCGCGTGGGCGGGACGCGCCAGCCGGCCCTGCTGACCTTCTGCTCCTCCAGCTGCGCCTTCGCCACCTTCGCCTCCGCCGACGGCGGCTTCTGGTTGCTCACCAGCTCCTCCATGTCGGCCACCCAGGCCAGCAGCCGCTCTAGCGTCTCCTGGGCCCGCTCCGCGCCCGCCACCTCCTCTGGGACAGGGACGGCCCGCGGGGACACCTGTGGGTAGAGAAGTGGCTGAGCCGCCCAGGTGGGCGGGCAGGGGGCAGCCGTGGGGCTGGGCTGCGACCCCACACTGTGCCCTGTCCGGGAGGTGTCGTCGGGGACAGTGAGACCCTGCCCAGCCCATGAGGTCCTCCCCGGCGTCCCTCGCAGGGCTCTCCAAAGCAGGGCCTGCGCACTCGGCATCGTTTGGACCCCTCTGGACACACGATCCTCGCCAGCCGCGAGAACGGGGCGGACTCCCTGTCCTACGGCACCGGGCCGGGTGCCACCAGCACCAGGGCACAGACCCCGGTGACCCTGCTTGAGCCCCAGCCATGGGAGAGGAAGGGCAAGAGTCGCTGCCGAGAGACCCATGCCAGAGGGCAGCCCCGTGGCTCAGGGTTGGCACAGTGTCCTCCCGGCGAGGGTCCCTGACCGACATTCACCTCGGTGGCATCCGCATGTCCGGCGCAGCCGGCGGCAGCGAGCTCCCCCACACGCTCCGTCAGCACGGTGACCGTCCGGGTGACCACGGGCTCGCCGCCCTTCTCGCCCACCGGATACTCGGTCACCTCCACGATCTCGGTCACGATGGTCTCAGTCACCTCCGTCACCTCCGTCACTTCCCGGGTGGTGACAGGTTTCCAGGACCAGGTGCTGCGGGGGACGCCGGCCCGGGGGGGTGTCCAGGCTGCGCCCCCCACCTGCCCCTTCACCGGAACGCCGGCCGTGCCCCCGTTCTGCACCGCCACCTCAGACTGGCTGCGCCTCAGCACCGGGCTGCCCGGCCGGCTCCGAATGGCACCGGGTACGGGGCTCCACCCGTTCTCCACCGGCACCGGCGCCTTCTCCGGCAGCCCTGGACAGGCCTCCGTGACGCCTCCAGCGGGCGGCTGCCCCTCATCCAGCCCCGGCTCCCGGCACGGCGGCTCCCGCAGGAGCTCCTCCGGCCGTCGGCTCTTCTCGCCCAGGCAGCTGGGCCGGCTCACCGAGTTCCCCATGGCGCGGCCGCCGGGCCCCCGCCTCAAATCCCGGCCTGCAACAAGCCAGGGGACACGCGCGTTGCCGGGGCCACCGCGGGGCCCCGGACTCCGTCCTGCGCCCGGGTCACCCCTCCCGCCCCCCTGCGCTGCCGGTTCTGCCTGACCTCCCGCTCCGGTGTGGGGGGGCTCTGGCCGAGCAGCAAAGGGCTGCCCAAAGCCAGGGCACAGGGAAGGGAGGACGGGACGCTGACCGTCACCGGGGCCTGGCGGAGGGAGAAGACCCCCCCGGGCAGTTCCCGGGTGCCCGTCCTGTGTGTCTCGGCAGCAGGCGCGGCAGGAGCGGCAGCGCCAGGCACTGGGGACAGGAAGATGCTCCCGCCTTGTGTCGCCTTGTGCCGTTGGATTAACGAGGGCGGCGGAGCCGGGAGAGGGGAGCATCTGTCCGGGGGGACGGGGGGCTGGGAGTGGCCGAGTGCACACAGCGACGGGTGGGCAGGCAGGGGGCAGGCAGGGGACAAGCAGGTGGCCTCCCACCCTGCCAGCACTGCCGCAGCCATAAATCGCCCAGCGTGACCCGGCAGGACCCTCCCCCGGCAGCCCCCCCTGCCAGCCCCCCGTGCCGCAGCTGCAGCACTCCCGGTCCCCGGCCCCACATTCGGCCCTCCGGCTCGGCCCCGGGCACACGCCCCTGTGCACGTGGGTAAACACACACCCCCACACGTGTGTACACACACACACATACACACACACACGCTCCCACTCCCCTACATGTGCACACACACCCCGACAAGCACACCCCGCGCTCTCACTCCCATGCAGGGGGCAGCGGCAGGACCCCCGCGCCTTTGTGAACTGTGACATGAAACGCACCTGTGACAGCCCCGCACACGCGTGGGGAGCGCACGTGCACCCACACGCACCCGCCCTGGCCGTGTGCCCCGGGGTGTCCCGGCCGTGGGCATCGAGCCCCCGCGCCGTGAAACACGCCACGGGCACGGTCCCCATGCACAGTCACCGCACACACACCCACAGCGGAGTCCCGACACTCGCACCCGCGGGGCATCGCACACCCACATCGTCCCCCCTCCCCATGTATCGGGGTCCCTTGGGACCGCACGAGTGGGAGGACCACGACGCGGGGTGACTCGAGGGAACCCCTCTCCGCGCCCCTGCCCCGGGGGTGCTGCGGGGACACAGACCCCGCCCGGACCCGCGCGAAACGCGCAACCCACACTCACCCCTCTGCGGCTCCGGGCGTCCATGGGGCCGGGCTGGGACCGCCGCCGTTAGCGGCCGGGGGGGACCCGGCCTGTGCGGGAGAGCGGGGCGGGGGCAGCGGGGTGGCTCGGTCCCCGTTACCGCCGCCCCGGCCCCGCCGCCTTTGTGCGCCGCGCCCGCGGCGCGGGGGGGAGCGCAGAGAGCGGGGGGTACCGGCGAGGACCCTCGCACCGGCCCCGGCCCAGCTCGGTGGGGCTGGTCTGACCCTGGCCACGCCGCCGCCCCCGTTAACCCTCCGGGCGCCGATCGCCGCCGTTACCGGGGAAACCCCCGGGGCCTCGCAGCTATCCCGCGGGGGAGGGGCGGCGCCGGCCCACCGCCCGCCCCGCGCCGGCCGGGGGGGCGACACCCCGCACGGGCACCGGCCTTGACACCGACACCAGCACCTGCTCCTCCACCGCACTGACACCGGCACCGACCACCACCCGCACCGGCACCAGCACTGCCACCTGCCCCTGTCCCTGCACCATTACAGACACCAGCGCCTTCCCCGGCATCAGCAGTTGCCCCGGCACCAACACCGACACTTACAGCAGCTGCCACCTACACCAACACCGGCATCGGCACCGGCACTGACACCGGCACCTGCCCCCCCACTGCACCGACACCGCCCCACAGTGTCAGAGCTCCTCCAGCTCCGGGGTTACACCCCCCAGGGAGCACTGAGCCCCCACCTTGGCTCTGGCCCCCCGGCTCCAGCCCCAGGCAGAGGATGCCTTGGTCACCGAGGGGCTCGGCCCGTTCCTCAGGGCTCTGCGGGTGCGAGGGCTTTTGAGCCAGAGGCTGGGGGGACTCAGTTGAGCAGGGGAGGCTCAGTGAAGCAAAGCACGGCTGGGGGGCCCAGGCTGGGCTGCCGAGATGCTATAGTGAAGCCCACCCTGAAAGCCGGGGTGCCGCAGACCTGAGGCTCCGGGACACCTTCCCGCTGCCACCCTGGGTGCTGGAGGAACCCGGGGGCTGCCGGAGGTGCCGGGGTACAGGTTGCTCCTGCCCGCGGTGTGAGCCCGCTCCCCACTCTGCTCAGACCCAGCTCCGTGGCCCCCCAGCCAGTGAGAGCCCCCCAGGGCAGGGGTCCTGCCACACGGTGCTGCACGGGTGGCCCTCGCTGGGCCCCAGGAGCCGGGGGGCCGCTGCGGGCGCGTCGGCCGCGCTGATGGATGGCGCTGCCCGGGGTCTCCTGGGAGCGGCGGGCGGCGGGGCCGGGGGCTTTGTCTGCTGCCAGAGACGCTGCCGGGAATTAGCATCTGCCAGGGCCTCGGCGGCTCCACACCGTCCTGTGGCGGCTCCGCACCATCTTCCCCACCCAGCTCTGGAGCCTTCCACTGTTGGCACCAAGCGGGTCAGCACCCTCCATGGGGCTGAGCCCCACGGCACGCCGAGCACCTCACAGCACCCCACGGGGCCTAGGCGGGACCCGCCAGGCAGGACCTGGCCAAGGGGTGACGATCCGCCGTGCTGTCCGCCGGCAGCTCGCCCGGCACGCTCCGCAGCCCCAGGTACCGGGCTCGGGGTGGCACGGGCGCCCCGGGCAGGGGAGCCCGGCGCGGGGCACCGGGCGGGAGCGGTCGGCTGGAATCCGCAGCCTCAGATCCCGGGAGCCGGGTGGGTTTCTGCGCGGCCTCGGCTTTGTCTGCTCCGGGGCCGGGATGAATGGCCCTTTCAGTTTGTGCCGTCATGTGTGCCGAGGGAGCCCGTGTGCCGGCCAGGCCCCGAACAAAAGGAGCCGGCGAGGGGCTGCGCGCGGGGCGGCGAGGAGGGGCCGCCGGCAGCCCCCACCGCGGCTCCTCGCCCGGGCAGGGGCACAGCGGGCACGGCCGCACAGCCCGTGCGTGGCCGCGCACCCCTCGTGCACAGCCCAACACCCCTCTCGCAGCCGCACCCCCCGTGCCCGGGCAGTGGTGCCCGGAGCCGCGGCTGAGCCCGGTGCAGTTCGGTGGCCCTGCGGCCAGCGGGGCTTCGAGGCAGCGATGCTGCGGGTACTGGTAGGGCCACGGGGCCCACGGGCTCCGAGCCAGCAGCACCGCCAGGCCGGGGAGCAGGAGCCGGGGACGGATGGCCTGACACCGGCTCGTTGTGGGGACGAGCCTAGGGGGTCTCCCAGCCGGCCGTGGGGCTGTGCCGAAGGGTCTCCCAGCCGGTTATGACCGGGCACCCTCTTGCCTTCCAGGGACTAAGACCCCATCGGCCTCAGTACAGACGTAAGCTGGTCCTGCCCAGCTCCGCGCGACCCGGCTGCAGCCCAGGGCCAGACGTTACCTGCGGGGCCGTGCCGGGCTCCGGCAGAATCGTCAGCCGCTTCTCCACTGCGTCCAGCCAGTGCCGCAGGGCCAGCAGCTGCTCCTGCACCTCCAGCCTCCGTTCTGACCGCGGCCGGGCTCTGGGGAGAGAGCGGGGACACTAATACAGAGTAGGGGACATGGCTGCTGTCCCACGTGCCCACACTACGCTGAGCCCCGGCCTCACTGCGCACTCACAGAAGACCCTGCCAAGGGCGTAAAGGCCACGCCAGCGCTCACGGCTGCGCCCGTTCCCACCCTGCTCTCCCGGGCAAAGCCGAACCGCGCCCTCCCCATCCCGGCGCCGACCCAGACCCCCGGGCGAGGCAGGTTCCCCTCAGCTCCCCCGTCACGGTGTAGGCACCCAGGCACACCCACAGGCCCCGACGCGGTGTGTTCGATAGTGCCCAGTGGTGCCCGTACCTCTCTATGTCCTCCCCATCCGATGATGACCCCTGCACGCTCTCCCCGGCGAGCCTGGTGTCCCTCGCAGTGCGGTGCGTCTGCAGGGAGAGCAGAGGGACGGTGGGGATGGGACACCCAGGACTCGGCAGGGGACGAGGCTCCTCAGCCTTCCCCCCTGGAACACCACTGCGGAGGTCTTGGAGCGTCGCTGTGTTTCCCCAGGGACGGCCCGTCCTCACCAGCCGGGGCAAAGCTCCCCTACCCGAGACCTCTGACCTCTGTCCTTGCTCCAGCCGTCACCGGTACCTGCGGGTTTGGGCTCTGCTCCGCTTCCTCTGCATTCCTGCAGCGCTCCCCAATTTCCCGACCCTTTTTTACCCGGGATCGCTCCCAGATCTCACCCTGCAGCCCCTTAGGCTCCATCTGGTCCCCAGCGTCCCTACACCTGCTCTGTGCACTGCAGAGTCACGGTCCGGTGCCTGGCTGAGCCCAAACCAAGGCATGGCAACTCGAACAATGGAAAACTGATCCGCGCCAAACCGACCCACGGAAAATCCACTGCACTGACACGGAGCACTGACGCCCACACCAGCCGCTGCCGGCTCCGGTGCTGCGAGCACGGTCGCTTTCCCACAACACGTGGGAGGAGACACCGGGCAAACGCCGAGATCTAAAACCCAGCAACGGCTCGGCACGGGTACAGAGACGGGGCATGAACAAGCAGCACCTACTCCGTGCCCCTGCGGTGGGGCTGGCAGGAGGGATCGCACCGCCCCCACTCCCAAAGCTGAGGACGGCGCTGCTCCCGAGAGCACAGGGAGCCCTGCAATCAACTCGTCGTTAACGCAGGTGATTAATTAAGCCAGATCACCTGGCCGAGCACAAGGAGGGGGAGATGCGTCTGGGGATATCAGGAGGGAAACGGGGCACAGTCACCCACAGACTGGGGGGGTGCTGGATGCGGCTGTTGCAGAAGGAGCCGCGGGCAGGGTCTGGTCAGGAATCCCCGCAGGAGCAGTAGGGAATTCCTGGAATGAGGGGAAGCGGCATCAGACAGGTGTCAGGTGCCGATGCCGCAGCAGTCCCGCGTGGTCGGAGTGCCGGCAGGGCTCGGTCCCTTCGGAGGCGCTCCGGGACTGAGCATTCACGGGTGACCCTGCGGGCACGATGCCATCAGCCACGGCAGGGTCCCCCCGGCCGACACGCCCTCAGTGTGGCCACCTGCTCTCGGCATTGGCACCCTCGCCAGTGCTTCCCCCGCCAGCTGGCCAAGCCACCACCAGCATCCTGCTTCCTGGTCTCGTGTGCCCCACCGTGAGTCCTCATCCCAGGACAGGACCGCGGTGCCCTGCTACAAGAGGTTGGGCACAGGGAACCGGGGAGCTGGAGGATGCTGCCGCAGGTGGGCAGACGACAACAGCATCTGCAGCGGGAAACGCTCTTCCCAGCCCAAACTCAGTCCAAGCTGGCAGGGATGGAGCCGAGGATGAAGCCCCGGCGATCGCTGCGAGCCTGTCCCAAACACGGCGCCGGCGCGGCTGCACCGGCCGCTCCGATCCTGGGGACGTGCCAAAAGACCATGAGGAGCCCCGAACCCTAGACAGGCGCCGGGACACCGAGGTGCTGAGTGCGGCTCGTGCCTGAGAGGGTTCCGCAGCCGCCGCCTGCCCCGGCACGCTGGCGGTGGGTCCGGAGCAGCCCCCAGCCCTGGCTCGGGCATCAGACACCGCGGGCTACGCCGTTCGCCCGGGGACAAGACGGCAGGAACAAACAGATCTGGAGCTGCCCGTCAGCAGCTCCACAGTGCCGCGGAGGGAGGCAGGTCCCCGTACCGCGCTGCCCACACGGCACTGCCGCTGTCCCCACCGCGTCACCCTGGCCCTGTGCCCAGCCTGGGGGCTTCGCGGTACCCCGCAGGACGTGGTGGCTGCAGCCCTGGGGGCAGGACCGTCCCCACTCGCACCCCTGAGCCCCGCGCCACGGACGGGGGGATTCACCGGCCCTGCCAACGCCGGTGAATCTGGCACAGACCCGACGGGCCACAGAGTTGCCTTGGCCAACGCAGCCGGGCTCCGAGCCCCAGCGGCGCGGCCGGGGGCTCTCGGGGTCCCTGCCCATGAGGAGGTTCAGCGCCCCGGCGACGGAGGGGCGTGGGAGAAGCCTGTCCGGCTTTGTGGAGGAGCTGTACAGAGCGTTCCCGGCGCGGCGGGGGCCGAGCCAGCAGTGCCCGGGGCGGTGGCACAGAGAGCTGGCAGCCGAGCCGACTGCCGCGGCCACGCTTGGGACGGCGGCCACGGGTCCCACGCACCGGACCGCGGCCAGGACGGGGCGGTGCTGCCGCTCACACCGTGACGGGCGGTCGGCCGATGCCGATGTGCGCCGGGCGGGGGGCGACGGACCCCTCCAGGGCTGATCGGCACCACGGTCAGGGCCGCACTCGGTGCCTCACATGCCACGGCCCGCGGTGTTAATGCTGAGGGATGGTTTAGCTCGAGGGGAGCGAGGAGGGTGAGCTCCGAGCCGCACGGCAGCGGGACGGGATGAACTGCAGGCCATTAAAATCGGGAATGTCATGGAGTTCTCCATCGTGACAAGCTCGGCCCGGTTACACACCGGCCTGGTCACTCACAGCACGTGGTGCTGAAGGGGCTTTAAGAGTGAGGGGGGGGCGGGTCTCAGGGCACAGGACGAGCCAATGGAGAGGGTCCATGGAAAAAGGACACTGTGCTGGGTTGGGAGTTGCGTGCTCACCCCACGGCACCCGGGAGCAGACAGCCCAGATCTCGGGGCGTCCCCGTCTCCTGTGCCCGTTTGCCAGCCAAGGTGGAAGGATCCCAGCACCCCGGGCAGGGTCCCCATGCCACGGGCACAGGGCTGAGGGGGTGTGGGAAAGGGTGCGTAGGGAGTGAGATCTCCTCTGTCATGTGGATGCAGGCCCCGTGGTGGGGCCCAGGAGTGGGGGGGGTCTCCCACCAGGGACCAGAGCTGAACGCCACCAGTGTCAAGTGGTGATGTGGGCCTGGGCCGTGGGGCTTAGCCCTGGGCCAGAAGAGGGCTCTTGATGGCCTCATGAGCTTTGGGAGGGGTGACTGGCCAGGGAGGGAAGAAGGAGAGGAGGATCAGGAGGGTGTGGGGAGAAGGGAACGTCTGGGGGAGCAGGAAAGGTCCAGAGGACACAGGGAATATCTGGAGTGAAATGTGGTGTGGCCCTGAGCAGCCCATGACACTTCAGGGAATGTCATTGCTGCCCTGGGATCCCTCCTGAGCCTGCAACCCCCCCAGTCCCCCTGGCCCTGCTGTGCCCAACAGCCACATCCCACCGCCGGTAGGGACAGATGTGGTTAATTGCAGACGGACAATGCAATTAACGTCCTCCCAGCCATCGCCATCTGTCCTGGACAGCCCGGCCTCCCCGCTCAGGGCTGCTGCCAGGGTGGACATGCTCAGCTGCTCCTGGCACAGTGAGACCTCACCAGCCCCTGGACATCACAGTGGTCCTGCAAGGGCCTGGACAGCTCCAGCACTCCCAGCGTGGTGCCCAGGGCTCCTGGCACTGCCACAGGATGAGCTTCGCGCTCAGGGAGCCCCAGCCTGGGCAGAGGGTGACACCTGGCTCACCAGGCTGGACAGAGGGTGACGCCTGGCCCACCTTGAGCCACCCACACCTGCGCTGGCAGCTGCACTAACACTTCCCAGTTTGCTGGGGTTGTCCCTCCCAAGTGCTGCTGCCCTGTCAGCCACCAGCACACCCTGATCCCCTCCAGCCCCTCATCCTCACAGCAAACTGCTGCCATCTGCCCACAACAGCTCACTGCCTGAAAAGGGAGGGCACAGCCGGCGCTGGGCAGAGGCCATGGGACCAGTGGGCACAGCCCTCGACTAGCAGTGGTAACGGCACCCACGGGCACCAGGAAGAGTGCTGTGGGGGGCAGTGTCCCTGCTGTGCCCAGAGCCCCACTGACGGAGCCAGGAGGGGTCTGTCCCCATGGGAGAGAAGCAGCCTCAGAAGCCCTTACAGCCCTCACAGTCCCAGCAGTGCTCACTCCTCAAAACGAGGGATCTGCTGGCCAGGGGCTGCATCCACACTCACCTCCTGGCAGTGCCAGCTGTGCCACCAGCCCGGGACAGCCCTGGGGACACCCCTGCGGCCCGGTAGCACTGTGGGGACACCGAGGCCCAGCCCATGGGTGAAGCACCTGTGCCAGGAGCCGGTCAGACCCACTGCTCCCCAGCACGTTCCACCATGACCCACAGCAGCACCAGCAGCCCATGGCACAAAGCCACAGAAGGCAGTGGACGCCCCCAGCCCACAGCCACGGTGGCAAGGCTGGAGGGGCAAAGAGACCACGCAGAGCTGCCAGCTGGTTTCAGAGGATTCTCCTTTACTGCCCTCGCAGGGGAGCCCTGGGTCCACACTGCTCCTTTTACAGACACTTCGCGGTATGTACAGGTCAGGATTTTAGTGTTTTGCCCCCAAAACACTTGTTTGGGTAATCGATGGGCCCCCAATGCCCTGATGGGTGATGGTCGGGGCACGGGGGGCCCCAGGGAGCGGGGAGCACCCCGGAGCCGCGTGCAGCAGCGCTTCATGCAAAGCCAAACGGGATAATGAGAGCAATAACGACACCGGAGGCGGAGGGTAACATGACTGGATTTACAGGGGGCAGATGAGAGCAGGGGGAAAGAAGGAGATGCCATGGAGATCCGCGGTGAGCCCAGCACCGCGCCGGGAGGCTGTCCCTGGGGAGGAGGGGATGCGCGGGGCGAGGAGGGATTGGGTGACCCCGTGGGTGCCTCTTGGGCCGCTGGCTGCCCGGGCATTGCAGCCCCAGTCTCTGCCCGGGGACTCTGGCAAGTGCAGAGGGCGAGGGAGCACATCCCCGTGTCCTCAGGCGCGGTCCAACAGGCCCCGGGGCAGGGGACGGGCTCTGTGGCAGCGATGAGGGGAGGTGAGATGGACATCCAGCCACACTACAACAAAGCGAACAGAAAAGGTGGGATGAGACAGGGAGAACGATCCATGAGATGACCCGGCCAGCAGTGCCGCGCGCCCGCTGCAGGACCGGGACGGAGCGGGGAGCTCGGCATTACCTGTGCCGGTGAGCGCGGCCGAGCAGCTGCAGCCACCCGGGCTCCCCTCGAGCCCATCCACGACCTGCTGATGTCGGAGACCCAGCTCAGGAGCTCACCCAGCGGCACCGGGACATCTTTGGTGGGACTGGAAAAAGACGTCTGCCAGAGAGAGAGCGCGTTACTGCAGGCGCAGGGAGAGCTGGGGACAGGGGGTTGGAATTACCGTGAAGAAGGAAGAGGAGGCTGCTTTTACAGGATTTCGCCATTTTCTAACAAGAGCACGTTCCGGGCTGCTGCAGCATCCCACGGCCCACCCCATGCTCCGGGGGTCCTGGGGCCCCAGCACCTCTCACGAGGGTCAGGAAAGTCCCTGTGGCCAGGGGGGCTCTGGGCACAGGAGCCACATGGAACCGGGCTGGGGCGTGGGTTCTGGTGGACACCTGCCAACGGGGCACGGAGCCACCATCAGTGTGAGGAAATCAACCTCGAGTGGAAGCACTTCCCAGATACACGGAGAGACAGACAGACAGACTGGCCGGCCACGGCGGGAGAGTCCCGGAGGGCGGGTGAGCGGGCGGGCTGGCGGAGGCAGGCGCGCAGCGAAGCCCCTCGGCGGGCGAAGCGGCGGAGCGGAGGCAGGTCCCCCCGCGTGGCGCAGAAGCACCGGGTAGCACCAGCGCGGCACTTACGGTCAGGGCACCGGCTCCGCGGTGCAGTGGCGGGACGTGCCGGGAGGCCAAGGCAGGGAGATGGGGCAGCTGGGGGGCTGGGTGCAGAGCCCCTCCTCGCCACGCTGAGGGTGGGTGGAAGGGGTCCAGGCAGCAGCTCCAGGGCCGGCGTGGTGCGTCTGGCTGTCTGGTGCCGGGGAGCCCGCGATGTCCTCCTCCGGCATGCCAGCTGCAGTGTGGTGCACCACGAAGCCAGGGTCATCTCCTCCTTTGGGGTGCGGGGGTTTGAAGCCGGCAGGATAGTTAAAAAAGAGTGCTAAGTGGTTAGATCCAAACAGGGAACTGTTTTCCTGGTGTCCGGCTTGACCGCACCGTGCGTGAGCGGCAGCGGAGTCTGCGCAGCCGGGGCCTGGAACGGCATTCAGCTCCCAGGGCACAAGACAGGGAGAGTGGTAGTGTGTGTTTTGTCTTATCTCTTAATATACAAACACTGTCAGCACATTCGCATATATTAATTTATTAGTCTTGTCTTTTTGGTTAAACTCGAGGCACTGCTTTGGGAGAAGAGTGGAGGTTCAAAATTAAAAAAAAATACTAGTGATTAGCCAGCAGCGTTGCCACATGCGGAGCGGGTGAGGCAGAGCCTCAGGGGGCTGGCGGGTCTCAGGCCACGTGGAGTGGAGGCCCGCACACCCCGGGGTGCTCCCCGCTCGCCTCCCGCCCACAGCTCCCAGATGCAGCCAGGGTGAGGGCAAGGGCTAGAGCAGCTGCCTCCACAGCGCCCTGGGGACCCCCGGCATATCTGCGCCCAAAGCTTGAGGAGGAGTAGGATGAGGAAGAGAAGGTCATAGAGAAGCCGGAGCTGGTGGCATCGAAGCTGCCGCGCCGGGAGCCCGAGCGGGAGCCGGTGCGGGAGCCTGAGCGGGATCCAGAAGTGGAGCCGGCACTGCTGACGTTGTAGGGGCTGTAGTAGCCCTTGCTGGACTGGGAGGAGGCCTCCAGCAGCCGCAGGCCGGTCCCATCCTCGATCATGCTCCGGTCCATGGCGTCCTTGTAGGAGATCTTGAGCTTGGTCTTAGGGCAGGTGAGGTACTTGGAGTAGGTGTTGACATCCCGCAGCTTCTGGGCGGTGCGTGCATCAATGGTGCCCTTCTGCAGCGCCTCGTCCAGGGAGACACGGCCCGCAGTGTCGGGCTCGATCAGGCCCCCTGTCAGGTACTGCACCTCCAGGAACCGCTGCCCAGCCTCGTAGTACAGCCAGCCCTTCTTCAGCGCCTGCGCCGCCGACATCTTCGTCTTGGTCCGCGGGTCCTCGAAGCCGTAGAAGGCCTTCTGCGCCAGGTTGATGCGGTCCACCATGATCTTGTCAACCAGGCCCTTGCTGACTGCGTCAGCGACGGAGCACTTGTCGCCAGTGCTGGGGTCGATGATGCCCCCAGTGCAGGCCTGGGCCTCCAGCAGCCGCTGCCCCGTGATGTTGTCCACCAGGTTGCGGCGCATCGCCTCTGTGATGGACACCTTCTCGAGAGTGTCTGTGTCCAGGATGCCTGCCACCGGCCCGGTCTCCTCAGTTGGGTCGGTCCACATGGAGATCTGGGTCCGTGCCAGGGCTGGGCTGACAGTAGTGTAGGAGGAGGAGGATCCCACTGAGGATGACCGCGACCGGAAGCCACCCATGTTGCCGGAGAGCATGTCAGCAAACTCGGTGATGGAGAGGGTGCCTGAGCGGTACTGGTCCAGGGCCGACTGGTCAATCAGGCCCTTGCTGATGGCATCGTCGATGTCATACTGGCGCCCTGAGCGCCTGTCAATGATCATCGACTTCACCACACCATCGGAGGAGGAGGTGGTGATTTCCTCCCATTCGCACTCCTGCTCTGACAGCTCCAGGTAGGTCTGGTGGTCAATGAGGCCCTTGCGATAGGCTTCGTAGACAGACATCTCCTTGCCCGTCTCCGGGTCGACGATCACCACCCGACGCTTGCGGACAGAGGACTTGGAAGAAGTCTTCCTCTCCCGCTTCTTCTCCTTCAGGGGCAGGAGGCAGAGGCCAGTCTCTGGGTCAGTGATGCACCGCTCCATGAGCTGCAGGTAGGTGAGGTTCTCCTCTGTGTTGGGGTCGAAGAAGCCCTTGGTGTCATCGCTGGGGTCCAGCAGGATCTCATTCATCTCCTCGTCGAAGAGGCCCCTCTTGTAGGCCACCTCCACGGGCAGACGGTGGCTCTCCTCGGGGTCAATGATGCCTCCCGTGGCGATCTGCGCCTCCAACAAGCGGATCCCGTGGTCCTTCAGGATCAGACCCTTCTTCATGGCCTGGAAGAGGGAGATAAGCTTTCCGGTGTAAGGGTCCCGGTAGCCGGTGACGGCCCTCTCGGCAGAGAGCAGCTTGTCCTTGAACTCAGGACCCACGATGCCCATCCGCACAGCTTCCTCCACTGTCAGCTTGAGGCCCTTGATGGGGTCGATCACATAGCCCGTGGCTGCCTGCGCCTCCAGGAGCTCAAAGGCAGTGCCGGGCCGGATGATCCCCTTCTTCATGGCCTGGTAGACGGACAGACGCTCCTTCGTAGAGTCCACAAAGACACCAGCGATGCAGCTGGTGCCCTCCAGGAACTTCTTGAGGTTCTTGGAGACCTCCTCAACGGAGGTGAGGCCCTCTTGGAGGCGCTGGGCTGTGGCTTCATCCATCACCTGCGAACGGACCAGCTCCTCCACAGTGATCTGCTTCCGCAGCCCCCGGAAGGTGAGTTTCCGCGTGTCGCAGAGCGGGAGCAGGAGGAGCCTGGAGTTCTCATCCTTCCGGCAGCGCTTCAGCAGCTGCGTGTAGCTGAGCTTCTCATCCGTGGAGGGGTCCACGTAGCTGCGCACCTCGCTGGGCTCCGAGAGCATGTCGTACGTCTCCTTGTTGATGAAGCCCCGCTGGTAGGCCACCTCCAGGGGCAGGTGGAAGCCCAGGTGTGGGTCGATGACACCGCCAGTCGCGATCTGGGCGTCCAAGAGCTTGAGGGCCTCTTCGCTGGGAATGAGATCCTTCTTCATGGCCTGGAAGAGGGAGATCTTCTGTTCGCTGTAGGGATCTCTGTAGCCGGTCACAGCTCTCTCTGCAGACAGGAGCCGGTCGTGGATCTCAGGCCCCACCACGCCCTTCCTGACTGCCTCATCGACCGTCAGCATCTCGTTCTTTATGGGGTCGATCATGAAGCCGGTGGCTGCCTGGGCCTCCAGGAGAGAGCGGGCCACTTCAGAGTTGATCAGCCCTTTCTTCAGTGCCTGGTAGATGCTGAGTGTCTGCTTGGAGGAGGGGATGTAGATGCCAGCCACACAGCCTGACCCATAGAGGTATTTCCAGACAGTCTCCACCTCCAGGAGCTCCCGGAAGGTTTTGGAGCCCTGCTTCAGCAGGTTGTAAATGTCCTGAGAGATAATTTTGGCCTCGTAGAGGTCCTCAGCCGTGATGCGGCGCCGGACGTAGTCATAGGACATGAGGTTCTGCTGCCGGATGATCTCAGTCTTCTCAATGATCTCGATGATGATGATGATCATGCGCTCCTTGGACACGCGGCCTGACTGGAACTCCTCCATGAGCTGCTTCCGCTGCTCCTCGGGCAGCAGGTCCGAGTGCATGATCTCCCACAGCGACATGGAGGAGCCCGCCCGGCTGCCCACAGGGATGTCCACCTGCGTCTCCTCAAACACCTTCCGTGTCTCTGCCTCTGTGTAAACCTGGGTGGTCTCCACCACTTTCGGCTTCTCGGGCTCCCGCAGAGGCAGCAGGTACAGGCCCGTCTCGGGATCCTCGATGCACCTCTCCTTCAGCTGCATGTAGGTGAGGTTCTCCTGAGTGTTGGGGTCAAAGAAGCCCTTGGTGTCATCAGTGGGGTCGGAGAGCGTCCGGTTCATCTCCTCATCGAAGTAGCCGCGCTGGTAGGCCACCTCCACGGGCAGGCGGTGGCTGTGCACGGGGTCGATGATGCCGCCGGTGGCGATCTGGGCCTCCAGCAGGCGGATGCCGTGATCCCTGACAATGAGCCCTTTCTTCATGGCCTGGAAGAGGGAGATGGTGTCGCCCGAGTAGGGGTCCTTGTAGCCGGTGACGGCCTTCTCAGCTGATAGCAGCTTCTCGTGCAGCTCAGGCCCGACAACACCAGCCTTCACCGCCTCGTTAACATACAGTTTACGGTTCTTCACGGGATCAATCAAGAACCCAGTGGCTGCCTGGGCCTCCAGGAGGACCGCAGCGGTGCTGGGCATCAGCAGGTTCCTCTTCATGGCCTCGTAGATGTTCAGCTTCTCCTTGGTGGCCTCCACGTAGACGCCGGCAATGCAGTCGCCACCATGCAGGAACCTCCTCACTGCATCTGTCTCAGAGAGGTCCTTCACCGTCTTCTTGCCTTCCTTCAGCTGCTCATACTGGGCCTTGCTGATGATGCGGGACTCCAGCAGCTCGCTGGCCGGCACTGGCGCCCGCAGACCACTGAACGTCAGCTTCTCCTGCTTTTTGGTCTCCACGTCCTCAATGATGGTGATCACGATCTTGATGATCTTCTCGATGGTCACTTTGCCGGTTTTGTACTGCCGGAGGAGCTCCCGCCTGTGCTCCTCTGTGAAGTACTCAGAGTGGATCAGATCCCAGATGGTCATCGTCCGGCCCTTCATGCTGCCCACCGGCACCTCTATGGTGGTCTTGTCGAAGCACTCCTTGGCCTGGCTGTCTGTGTAGACCTCCTCCTGCTGCGACTGGATGGCCTTGTCAGAGAGGGGCAGCAGGCACAGGCCAGTCTGCTTATCACGGTGGCAGCTCTTCTGCAGCTGGGCGTAGGTGAGGTGTTCCTGGGTGTTGGGGCAGTAGAAAGCCTTGGCGTCATCTCGGAGCTCAGTCAGAGCCTCGTTTATCTCCGGGTCGAAGTAGCCGCGCTTGTAGGCGACCTCGAGTGGGAGCCGGTGGCTGTTGACAGGGTCGATGATGCCGCCGGTGGTGAGCTGGACGTCCAGCAGCCGGAGCCCAGTGTCACTGGGGATGAGACCCTTCTTGAGCGCTTGGTAGAGGGAAACCGTCTGGCCTGTGTAGGGATCCTTGTAGCCGGTCACCGCCTTCTCCGCCGACAGCAGCTTCTCGTGGAACTCTGGTCCCACCACCTCAGCCTTCACCGCCTCGTCCACAGAGAAGAGCTTGTTCCTCACGGGGTCAATGATGTAGCCAGTGGCAGCTTGTGCCTCCAGCAGGGAGAGGGCAACCTCTGGCTTCAGCAGGTTTCTCTTCAGGGCCTCATAGAAGGTGAGCTTCTGGCCCGTCGACTCCACCAGGACACCGGCAATGGCATCTGTGCCCTTCAGGTACTGCTGCACAGACTCCATCTCTGCCACATCTTTCACGGATTTCTTGCCCTGGTGCAGTTGGTTGTAGAGGTCCTTGTTGATGATTTTGCTTTCCAGCAGCTCAGCAGCGGGCACGGGTGCCCGCAGGCCCTCAAAGCACATCTGGCTCTTTTTCTCGCTTTCCTCCACAACCGTGATGATGATCTTGATGATCTTCTCCACTGTGATCTTGCCAGTCCTGTACTGCTGGATCAGGTCTCGCCTTTGGTCCTCAGTGAAGTATTCAGAGTTGATGAGCTCCCAGATGGTCATTGTCTTCCCTTGGAACTTGCCAAATGGCGCCGTCACCGTGGCCTTCTTGAAGACGTCCTTGGCTTCCTTGTCAGTGTAGACCAGCTCCCTCACTTTGGCTGCCTGGTCAGTGAGTGGCAGGAGGCACAGCCCTGTGTCTGGGTCAGTCACACACCGCTCCATGAGCTGCAGGTAGGTGAGGTTCTCCTGAGTGTTGGGATCAAAGAAGCCCTTGGTGTCATCAGTGGGGTCGGACAGGACCTGGTTCATCTCCTCATCGAAGTAGCCGCGTTTGTAGGCCGCTTCCACGGGCAGGCGGTGGCTGTGCACGGGGTCGATGATGCCGCCGGTGGCGATCTGGGCCTCGAGCAGGCGGATGCCGTGATCCCTGACGATGAGATCCTTCGTCATGGCCTGGAAGAGGGAGATCTTGTCCCCTGTGTACGGATCCTTGTAGCCGGTGACAGCCCGCTCAGCCGACAGCATCTTGTTGTGCAGCTCCGGCCCGATCACACCCTCTCGCACCGCCTCGTTCACCGAGAGCCTCACGTTCCGCACGGGATCAATGATGAAGCCGGAGGCAGCCTGAGCCTCCAGAAGCACCAGCGCTGTGCCTGGGCTGAGCAGCTTCTTCTTCATGGCTTCGTAGATGCTCATCTTCTGGTTAGTGGGTTTGATCAGCAAACCAGCGATGCTGCTCTTCCCCTGCAGGTACTTCTTGATGTCCTCCCTCTGCGAGAGCTCGCCCACACTCACAGCTCCCTTCGACAACTTGTCCAAGTTCTCTCTGCTCAGAATGCCGGCATCAGCCAGCTTCTCTGCTGACACCTTCTGCCGAATGCCGTCGAAGGCAAACTCTGGCTCCCCGTTCTGAGCTAAGCCGTCCATCGTGTCCCGGCTGTTGGGCACAGCCTTCATGTCCAGTAGCTGTGTCGTCGTAACCGCAGCCTCCCCGGGCAGGTCGTCCGTCTGGATCATGATCTCCCGTCTCTGGGCCAGGGCTGCCTTGTACTCCTCCTGCATCTGCTCAAGCCTCTCCCTCAGCTTCTTGTTCTCCTCTTCCAGAAGTTTCTCCTGCTGCTGCCTCTGCCTCTCAAGCTGCTGCAGCTCCTCCTGCTTGTGCCGGACATTTTCCTCAGCTTCTTTTTGATGCTTCTTGGCTTCATCCAACATGGCTTTCAACTGCTGCTTCTCCTGCTCCATCTCCTGCTGCTGCCTCTCCTGCTCTGCCTTCAGGTTCTGGGCTTTGTTCACCTCGTCCTTAAAGAGCTTCTCCAGCTTCAATTTCTCCTCCTCAATGAACTTCTCCTTCTGCAGCAGGGCATCCTTCTCCGTCAGGAAGCTCTGCTGGAGGAGCTGTGTCTCCTGACGGAGCTGAGCCTGCTGGGCCACCTGCATCTGGGGTGGGAGAGAGGACAGTGTGGTCAGACACCCAGGAGGGCAGTGGGGAGGACTGAGGGGGGGGGGATGGGGCGTGGGGAGCAGGGGTGGCACCAGGGAACACAGAGTCACCCACACACTCCGCTATATTGGGTAAGAGTTAAAGAGCAGAGCCGGGGTTAGGGAGCCACACACACAGCACGGGGCAGGACAAACAGGGGGAGGACACAAGGGATCCTCCAGCACCGAGGATGGGAACTGGGCACAGAACACGGCAGGACATACCACGGGGCCGAAGAGCCGGCCCAAGTGGTGGGGATCCCCCGTCCACAGCAGGAGATAGGCTGGGGGTCCCGCTCCAACACTGCCTGTGGGGTTTGCTTCAGTGCTCCCAACTGAAGGGGGCATCCTTGACCCTCATAGGGGGTCCTGCCCCACCATCCCCGGTGATGGTCCCTGGGGACCTGGCCAGGGATGGTGTGGGGTGGCTGGGGAGAGGGACAGCCTCCCTGTGTACCACCACTGCTAAGGGGGTCCCACAGCCCAGTACCTCCTCTGCCTTCTGCTGTAGTAGTGCTGCCTCCTGCTTCAGCTTCTCCTTCTCCTTCTCCAGGTCAGCAATGGCTTTCCGCAGCTTCTCCGCATCCTCATCGCTCTGGTGCCTCTGGATCTCCAGGGTCTGCACCAGCGTCATCTTCTCCTGCGTGGCCAGCTCGGTCTCATGCAGCCTCTCACTGATCTCCTCTGCCTGCTTCTTGAACCGCTTGGCTTCCTCCTCAGCCTTGGCCTGGGCCATGCTCATCTCCGCCACCTGCACTTTGAGGCGTTCAGCCTCGGCTGTGATGTCCAACTGCCGCCGACGCTCGGCCTCCAGTGTCTTCTGGAAGCCTTCGGTCTCCTCAGCCAGGCGCTGCTGCATCTGCTCCTTGTCCTCCTGCAGCCGCTTGGCGTGTTCCTGTGCCAGGTCTTTCTGTTTCTGCAGCACCTCAGCCTCGGCCCGCAGCCGTGTGGCCTCCTGCACCGCCTGCATCTTCTCCTTCAGCATCTTCTCCGCCAGTGCCCGCTGCTGTGCCAGGTCATCCTCAGCCAGCTGCCGCAAGCGGGCGGCCTCCTGCGCCTCCACACTCAGCCGGGCCACCTCCTCTGCCACCTGCTTCATCTTCTCAGCCTCCTCCGCCAGGAACTTCTGCGTGTTGTCCTTGTCCTTGAGGATCAGCACCTTGTTCTCCTCCTCAATCCGGCTCTTCAGCTTGGCCAGCTCCTCCATTTGCACCCGGACCTTAAAGAGCTCCTCCTCCACCTGGGCCTTCTGCCGGACGGCATCCGTCACCTCCTCCTTCAGCCGCTGCAGCTCCTCGTCCAGGATGCCCTTCTGATGGTCCGTCTCATCCAGCTGCAGTTTCACCTTGGCCAGCTCCTGCTCCACCTGCGCCTTCTGCCGCAGCGTCTGCTCAGCAAACTTCTTGTGCTTCTCCATCTCGGCGTCGGCCAGCTGCTTCTGCCGCAGGGCCGCCTGCTCCGCCTGCGCCCGCTTCGCTGCCTCCAGCTCAGCCTCCTTCCGCAGCTTCTCCGCGTCCGCCTGTGCCTGCGCCTTGGCCTGTGCCTCCTCCTCTGCCCGCTGCTTCAGCCGCTCGGCTTCCTCCACGCGCTGCCGGGACAGGCTGGCGTCCTGCTCAGCCTTGCCACGGGCAAACTCGGCCTCCTCGGCAGCCCGCCGGGCCCGTTCGGCCTCCTCACGCAGCCGGTCCAGGAGGCTCTGCTCCTGCTGCCGCGTCTGCAGCAGCTCCTGCTCCTTCTGCTGCACGGCGGCCAGGTGAGCCTTCTCCTCCGCCGCGATCCGCTTCTGCGCCGCCTCCCGCGCCAGCTGGATCTGCCGCTCCGACTCCTTCTCGGCCAGCTCCTTCTGCCGCCGCGCCTCTTCCACCATGGCCCGCAACCGCTCCACCTCCTCCAAGGCCAAACGCCGCTGCCGCCCAGCCTCCTCCTCAGCCGCCAGGATGGCCTGAACCTTCTCCTCGGCCTCGCGCCGCCGGCCTTCCTCCTCCAGTGCCAGCGCCCGCTGCCTCTCAGCCTCCCGCTCCGCCTGCTCCCGGCTGCGCTGCACCTCCTCCGCCTCCCCGCGGATGCGGTTCAGCTCCCGCTCCAGCTCGCTCTTTCCAGCTGACGCCCTTTCGAAGCTGGCCTTGAGCGCGCGGATCTCCTCCTCCACCTGCCGCCGCTGCCGCAGCGTGTCCTCCACCAGCCCCTTCTGCCGCTCCAGCTCGCTCTCGGAGGAGCGCTTCAGCAAGGCGATCTTCTCCTCGATGTCCTGCTTGTGCTGAGCCGCCTGCTCCTCCAGCAGCTTGCGCTGGTAGGCCTCGTCCTCCGCCAGCCGCCGCAGGCGCTCGTTCTCCGCCTCCTTCTCCTTCAGCGCGATCTCTGCCTCCGCCTTCAGCCGTGAAGCCTCATTGATGGCCGCCAGCTTCTCCTTCAGGATGCGCTCGGCCTCGGCCCGCTGCCGGCCGGCCTCTTCCTCTGCCAGCTGTCGCTGCCGCTTGGCTTCCTCAGAGAGGGCACGCAGGCGGGCGGCCTCCTCAGCCAGCTCCCGCAACTTGCTGGCCTCCGCCTCCAGCCGCTGCTTTGTCTTCTCACTGCTGGAGCGCGACTCCTCCTCTGTCTTGGCTTTGCTCTCCAGCAGGACCTCCATCTCAGCCCGCAGCTTGGCCAGCTCCTCCTCCAGCTCCTTCCTCCTCTGGATGGCCTCGTTCACCTCGCTCTTCAGCCGTGAGAGCTCTTCCTCCAGGAGCAGGCGCTGCTGTTCCCCGTTCTCCATCTCTGCCTTCAGTCGGATCAGCTCCTGCTCCGCCGCCAGCTTCTGCTGGGCCGTGCCCTCCGCCAGCTCCCGCTGCTTCTCCAGTTCCTCCTCCGCCAGCTCCTTCTGCCGCAGGGCCGCCTCCTCCGCCTTGGCGCGCTTGCGGGCCTCGCGCTCCGCGTCCTCCTTCTGCTTCTCGGCCTCTTCCTGCGCCAGCGACTTCTTGTGGGCCACCTCCTCGGCCTGCAGCCGCAGGCGCAGCGCCTCGTTGGCCTTCTGCCGCCAATGCTCCAGCTCCTTCTCGGCCTCCTCCCGCGAGCGCTCAGCCTCCAGCTGCTGCCTCTTCAGCCGCTCGGCCTCCTCCTGCAGTTGGGCCACCGCATCGTGCTCCTGCTGCAGCGACAGCTCCAGCTGCGCCGTCTTCTCGGCAAAGGAGAGCCGCTTGCTCTGCAGCTCGGCCTCGGCGCTGCGCTGGGCCACCTCCTGGGCCACCTGGATCTGCCGCTCCTTCTCGGCCTCCGCCTGCCGCATGCGCCTCTCGGCCTCCTCCGCCTGCAGCCGCAGCTGCTCCAGGTCCGCCACCGCCTTCTGCTTCTCCCGCGCCGCCTCACGCTCGGCCTGCACCTTGCGCTTCAGCTCCTCCTCTGCCTCCCGCTTCTTCTGACTCTCCTCCTTCACCTGGCGGCGCAGGCGCTCGGCCTCCTCCTGCGCCTGTCGCTTCTGCCGCTCAGCCTCCTCGGCGCGTGCCCGCAGCTCCTGCAGCTCCGTCTCAGCACTCTCCCGCTGTTTCTCGGTGCTCTCCAGCTGCAGGCGGATGAGGCGGATCTCCTCCTCGACCTTCTTGCGGTTGTACTCGGCCTCCTCGATCAGCTTCACCTTAGACTTGATCTGGTGGTCTGAGTTTTGCCGCAGCTGCATCAGCTCCTGCTGGATGTTCTGCTTCTGCTGCTCGGCATCCACGGCCACCACCTCCCGCCGGGTGACCTCCTCCTGCATGCGGAGCTGCAGCTCCTGTGCCTCCGCCTCCGCCTGCGCCTTGGCTTTGGCGTGGGCCTCGGCCAGCTGCCGCTGCTTCTCCAGCTGCGCCTCCACCTCCGCCAGCCGCTTCCTCTCCTCCTCCTTCAGCTTCTCGGCGGCTTTCTGGAGGGGAAAGAGGGTACAGGGGACAGAGAGGGGAGAGAGAGACAAATCACAAGGGATGCGATCGCGCCGCGGCATTGGCGCCGGCCAAGCCACGCACCACTGAGCCAGTGGAGGGCTGGAGCATGTACGTGGAAGGGCTTTGGCCCCTGGGCCGCCCCACGAGACGGCGGCAGCTTCCAGAAGACATGTGGCATGACAGGGGACACACAACAGCGCAGGCAGACAGGCGACAGGAGCCAGACAGCAGCATGGGAAGCGGGCGGCCACGTACCAGAGAGAAGGGACAGAGGGCAAGCGGAGCCCAAGCGATGGAGACAGATGCAAGCAGCGTGCACGCCACCACCATGGCTCCCCGTGCCAGGGGGCCGGCACAGACAGCGCCCACCGTGGGCAAAGAAGAAGAGACGGCCCGAGCACCAAGAGCAGGACAGAGGGCAGCCGTGCAAGGGCGATGCCAACAGAGGTTTTCCCTGCTGGGAAAGCCTCGACGATAGAGAGAGAGAGCAATCCAACCGGTTCGGACCCCTCCCGGCCTCTTCCAGGTGCGAGCACAGTGCTCACACCACATGCACCACGACGGAGGCAGCCGCACGCTCCGCAGGGCCTGGGCACACGCAGCTCACATGCAAGGGAGCCAGAGCCCTGAGCCAGACCCCCGATCCCAGGAGCAGCACAGAGGCTGAGGAGGGACAGAGGAGGACAGGGTGAGCTATGAGGAAGGCAGAGGGTGCCGCAGGGAGGGGGCATGCGCAGAGTGAGTACCTGGTGCAGGGCTGCCAGAGTCATCCTGGTTTTTTACCCTCCATTAGATCCCCACCAACACAAACATCCCCAAAGAAAAAGCACCGGCAAAGCGGCTCCGAGGGCAGAAACCAAGAATTAGAGAGGTTACCCCGCGCCAGACCCCGCGGGCCGGCGCCCAGCACAGCGGCATGCGCAGGCGGGTGCTGACTGCACTACGTGTATCTGGGAAGTGCCTCCTACCACCAGTCACACCAGAGCCCCCGGTGCCCAGAGCCAGCTCGGCTCTAAGACCCTGCAGAGCCAGTGGCCTCACTCCCGGGAGCCTGGCAGGGAGCAGTTAGAGGCTGTGGGCCAGTGTTAGTGATGGGGCCAGAGTCACAGCCATGGGCCAGTGCCAGTGATGGGGCTGGGGTCGGAGCCATGGCTGTGGGCCAGTGTTAGTGATGGGGCCAGAGTCACAGCCATGGGCCAGTGTCAGTGATGGGGCTGGGGTCGGAGCCATGGCTGTGGGCCAGTGTTAGTGATGGGGCCAGAGTTACAGCCATAGGCCAGCATTACTGATAGGTCCAGGGCTGGAGTCATGGCCATGGGCTAGTGTTAGTGATCAGGGCTGGGGCCGGAGTCACAGCCCCGGGCTGATGATGGTAATGAGTCCAGAACCGGAGTCACAGCCATGGGGCAGCGTTAGTTATGGGGCCAGAGCCAGAGTCATGGCCGGGGGCCAGTGTCAGTGATGGGGCCAGGGCCAGAGTCACAGCCATAGGCTGGTGTTAGTGGTGGGGCCGGAGCCCCCGTGAACCGCGCTCCCTGCAGTTACACAGCCGGCCATGCCTCCCCACGCCGCTCCCTACCTCCTCCTCCTCCAGCCGCCGCAGCGTCTCGGTGATGAACTTGATGTACTGGGTGGTGAGTGTGGTCAGCTCGCTGTATTGCGTCCGCAGGTCCACATACTGCAGAGACAGAGGGTCAGAGGAAGGGAGGGGAGCACACCCATGGTCCCCACACCCTCGGCAATGGTGGGTCCAGATGGAGGTGAGTCTGCACAGCAGCTCCCCAGGCCCACCCCTCCATGATCATGGGGCACCCCAGGCCCACAGCAGTGGGATCGCCCTCACCTCCTGGATGATGCTGTCAGACGCCGACTGCACTTTGGGCTTCTTGGCTGGCGATGCCATCGGCTCCACCTGCGCCTTGAAGCTCACTAGCTGCAGCTCATAGTCCTGCCAGGGAGAGGGTGCCCTGGTGAGACCCCCAGCCCTGGCACTGTCCCCCCTAGTCCCCCAAGGAATACTGTGCTGCCCGTCCAGCCTCCCCCCAGCCCCGGCTCCCTGGGCAGCAGGCGCACCTTGATGGCATCGATGTACTGCTTGGCATAACGCTGGCACTCCTCCACCTTCTCCTTGTGCTGCTCACATTCCTCCAGCAGTTTCTGGGGAGATGTGTGAGGGTGAGCCCAGGCACCCCACGGCCACCTGAGAGCACCCCCAGCACATCCCAGCCACGCCACAGGTGGGAATGGCCAGGAGCACCCCTCACCCTCCTGGGGATGGCTGAGAGCACCCCCTGCCCTGACACAGAGCCAGGGACAGACAAGAGCATCCCTCATCCCACCACGGCCACCCAAAAGCCTTCCCCGTCCCACTGCAGCAGGGACAGCTGACAGCACCCCTGGCCCCATCGGGGCCGGGTTTGGCCAGGTGCACTCCTTGCCCTGTCAGGCACAGCCAGACACACACCCTGCACCACCAGGGATGGCCGGGTGCACCCCTCATCCCGCTGGGCATGACCTGCAGCACTCCTTGTCCCACACCAACCAGGGATGGCCAGGCACACCCCTCGTCCCGCCTCTGCCCCTACCTTCTCCTGCAGGAGCTGCTCGCGCACGGCCTGGCTGTCGGTGATGGGCACGGCCTGGATGGCCTCCTGGCGCTGCCGGGCGTCGCAGATCCACTGGCGCAGGGCGTCGCAGCTCTGCCGGTAGTAGCGCAGCTGGCGGCCCAGCTGGTCCAGCTCACGCTGGCGCAGGTCGGCCTGGCCCAGCACGGCCTGCCAGCGCTCCAGCAGCTGCTGCACCCGCTCCCGGTACCGCTCCAGGTCCACATCCCTCTCGCTGTGGCCGCGGACCATCCGCTCGTTGACATCCTTGGCCTTGCCAAGGTCGGTCTCCAGGGTGCTGAAGAAGGGCTGGTGCCCCTCGGCCTGCGCTCGCAGCCGCTGTAGCAGATGGGCAGGGGTCAGTGCCGGCCCCAGCTCCCCGAGCTCCCCCTGGGCACTCCCTGGAACCCCCCAGTACCTTCAGCTCAGCCTTGCTGGCCTCCAGCTCAGCCAGGTCAGCTGGCACCGCCTGCACGTCCTTCAGCTGCTCCTCGTACTTGCGGAGCAGCTCCTCAGCCCCCTGCGTGCTCCGGATCACCAGCCCGATGGTCTTCAGCCTGTGGCAGTGGGAGGGATCAGCCAGGGGCAGGACAGGAGTGGGATGGCAGTGGGACAGGAGTAGGATGGGCTCAGCCGAGAGCGGGACAGCTCAGCTAAGGTGAAAGCACAGAGACACGAGGGAAGGAAAAGGGAAATAAAAGGGAGAAAGAAGAAGGGAAGGGCAGAGGGCAAGGCAAGGCAAGGAAAGAAGATGGAAACAGGGAACAGAAACAAAGAAGGAAACAAAGAGGAAACAGGGAAGGGAAGGACATGCCGGCTTCCCCCAAGTCCACTGAGCCCCACCAGCTGCCCAAGCCCATTCCCAGCCCAGGGTTCCAAGAAGCTGCACAGTGCCAGGGCTGGGATCACACTCACTTCTCCAGGTAGATGCTGGAGAGGCTGTACACCTGCTCCATCTTCCGCAGGGTGATCTCCAGCTCGGAGCGCAGGACAGGGGCTGAGCCCGCCTGTTCTGGCTGCGCCAGCACCTGCTCCGTCTTCTCACTGACCTTGGCCAGGTTCTTCTGGATGCCCTCCAGCTCCAGGTGGGTTTGCTGTAGGGAGAGAGTCCCTCAGTTCCTGCTGGCTGTGGGTCAGGGCGAACCCCCACGAAATGCTCCCCTGGTCCCCCTGGACCCGAGGAGGAGCCGAGCAGGGGGAGAGCCTGCAGCCCACCAGAGCAAGTGGGCAGGGGAGGTTTACATGGGATACTGGGAACAATTCCTTCTGAAAAAGGGCTGTACAGCCCTGGCACAGGCTGCCCAGGGCAGGGGTAGAGTCCCCATCCCTAGGGGGATTCAACAGCTGTGTGGATGCGGCACGTGGGGGCACGGCTTAGCGGTCAACCTGGCAGTGCTGGGAGTGCAGTTGGACTCGAAGGGCTCAGAGGCTTTTCCAAACTAAACCATTCCGAGATTCCATGTCAGCCCCCAGCCCCGTCCTGGAGCCGAGGCCCGGATCCACGCACGTTGCACGCGCGTCACGCGCCTGCACACACGTGTCACACACCTGCTGCTCGGCCTGGCGCTGGGCACACTCGCGCAGTGGGTCGGTGTCCAGGGGCAGGCGCAGACGGTGCACGGTGCGGCTCTCGCAGCTCTCCAGCTGCAGCCGGATGTCCTTCAGCTGCGAGATGTAGCTCTTGCACAGAGACTCATCCTGCTCTCCTGGGGGGACACGGGGAATGGCTCAACACCGTGGGGCACCACAGGGATGCCCTGGGGAACTGAGGTGGGGAGGGGGCACGTGGGGACCGCTCAGCACCCCGGGGATGGCTCAGTGCCCCAGTGACACCCCAGAGAACCGTGGCAGGGAAGGGGGACAGGGAGACAGCTCAGCACCTGGGGACACCCTGGGGACACTGCAGGGACCCACAGCAGGGAGGGGACACCCACCTTTCTCCTGGCTACGCAGCAGCAGCTCGTATTTGTGGGTGCAGGCGTTGTAGTCACGCTCCACTTGCAGCCGGTCATCAGGCTGGAAGCTCTGGGAGTCTTGGCTGTCCCGCAGGAACTCCTGGTAGTGGCTCTCCAGGCTGCGCAGGACCTGCCGCACCTCCTCTGCCGGCAGCGTGCGGAACTGAGGGGGGCACGGCCATGTCAGCCCCCGCCAGAACCCCTGGGACCCCCGTGCCACCCTGGGACCCCTGGGGACTCACCGTGATGTGTGTCCAGGACTGGATCTGCTGGATGTCCCGGGTCAGGTACTGCCAGGCGCGGAGGCTGCGCAGGTCCTGGTACAGCTGCTGCCACAGCCCCAGCAGCTGCTGGTGGGTGGTCTCCAGCCTGCGGGGACACAGAGTTAGTGGGGAGGGTCACAGGGCTGCCCGGGGAGGGGCGTGGGGTCACCGTCCCCACCTGTGCACGGCATCCAGAGCCTCCTTGTTGGGCGGTGGCAGGAGGAAGCAGACGGAGGGCACGACGGCCTCGCTGCCGCCGGCGCTCAGCACCCGCCACTGCTGCGGCTGCGCGTGGTTCAGCAGGGCACACGTGTCGTTCTTGTGCACTGTCACCTGCACGGCAGAGGGGGAGAGTGGGGTACCCTGCATCCCCCCGTGTCCCCCCCGTGTGCCCCTCTGTCCCCGCTACATTCCTCTGTGTCCCCCCCATGGAGCTGGAATGGTGTCAGACTGGGGTGAGGGACCCCTGTGTCCCCCACCATGTCCCCCCACGGGGCTGGGGCAGAGTTAGAGCAGGGTGGGGCTCTTCCATGTGCATTTCTACGTCCCCTGACATTCCCCTATGTCTTCCCATATTCCTCCATGTCACCCCCATGGGGTGGGGGGGCCTCCAGTGTCCCCCTCCGATGTCCACCCCTGTGTCCCCCCATGGGGCTGGGGCAGCACCAGATAGGGGAATCCCGATGGCCCCTCATATTTCCCTCATATTACTGCAGGCCCCTCATATTTCCCTTCCATAGCACCAGGGTGGTCTCAGGCTGGGGTGGGTGGCACCCAGTGCCCACCCTACAGCACTCAACGGGCCTGGGACGGCATCAGAAGGGGGTGGGGGGCCCCCTTTTTCCCACCCTGTGTCCCTTCATGGGACCAGGGCAGCATGAAAGCAGGGTGGGGGGCCCCCAGTATCTCCCTATGCCCCCCAGAGTGGTGTCAGGCCAGTGTGTGGATCATCCCATGTTCCCCCATGTCCCCCCATGGACCCCACATCAGACTGGGGTGCCGGGCCCACCATATGCCCCCACACATCTTCCCACCTCCCACCTGCACCAACCCAGCCCCTGTAACCCCCCCACCTCCATCTGTTTGTAGTCGCAGACAGCCTGGATGGGGGGGCGGCCCTGCAGGGGGGTCCCAGGGCTCCGCGGCTTCAGCTGCACGATGGTCCTGGCACGGCGGGCGAGAGCCCCTAGCTGGGTCCCCAACTCTGCCAGCTGCTCCTTTTGCTCCTGTGGGAACGCGTTTGGGGCACCTCAGGATTTTGGAAATCCCACGGTTTGTAAGGGCATCAAAAATTTAGGGGGGATACCAGGTGTTTCAGGGGAGTTCAGGAATATTGGGGGGGGGTTGCCCTGGGGACCTTGTGAGGGTCGTCTTGGGGGGGATCCCCACCCAGGGTCTGGGGGGTCACTGTGGGGGTACCCCCGGGGGTCTGGGAGTCCCCTTGGGGGTGCCAGGCGAGCCCTCACCGCGAGGTCCTGCAGCAGGTCCTCGAGGCGCGTGGCCGTGGTGCCGCGGTCGCAGCTGAACTTGCGCCGCATCGTCTCCTCCGTCTTGCGCAGCAGCTCCTCGGTCTCTCGCACCTCGCTGAAGAACTGGGTGGGGGGGGGGGAGAGGCAGGGGTCAGCACTGGGGTCACCCCCTCCCTCCGACCCCCCCAACCCTCCCCTGGCCCCCCTGTACCTGGAAGTAGTTGGTGTTCTCCTTCAGGTGGGTCTCGATGCAGCAGCAGAGCTGGAGCATCCAGCTCCACTGGGTCTGCAGAGCTGCCAGGAATGCCTGGAGGGGGCGGAGGAGCAGGGTAGAGACACATCAGGGCTGGCACTGAGGGCACCTGCACCACTACAGGCCCCTACATCTGCACCCTCATCTGTACCTGCACCCACACCCACACCAGTGCCACCCAGTACCCAAGCCTCCCTGATCCCCCTCCCTGAACCACCAGGACCTCCAAGCCCCCCAGATTCTCCCAGCCCTCCCAGGTCCCTCAAGCTCACCAAGACTCCCAGGCCCCCTCCATATTCCCCCCACCCTCCAGATCCAGCTCCCCCAGCCTCCTCTGTTCCCCACCCACTTCCCTGTACCCCTCTAGCCCCATGCCCACCTCCTGCGCCTGCATACCAGGGTGTTCCTTGTGCAGTAGCTGACCCCCCAAAGCCTCCACCACAATGCCCCCCCATTATC
>NW_020956909.1:74241-80669 GCF_003031625.1 Empidonax traillii
CCCCCCCCCCCCCCCCCCCCCCCCCCCCCCCCCCCCCCCCCCCCCCCCCCGCTTCCCCCCCAGTCCCCCGGCCCCCCTCTACTCGCCTCTCAAATTCTGTCCGCAGCAGCTTCTCCCGCTCCAGCACAGCCACGTGCAGCCTCCCCCACTCCTTCTCCACGTCCAGCGGGTGGTACCCGGGGGGCACCTTCAGCTGCCCCGACTGCACCGCACCCTGTGCCCCCCAAATGTCAGACACTGCCCGTGACCCCCAGGGGGTATGCTGGGGGCTGCCGCGGGACATCTGGTGTCCTGAGGCCCCCAGCACCCAGGACCACCATTCCCTCGGGACCCCTGGCACCCCAGGATGATCATCTCCTTAGGACCCACCCCCAGCCTCCCAACACCCCTGGCTCCCCAGGATCCCCAGCCCCAGTGGGACCATCATCCCCTTGGGACCCACCCCCAGCTCCTCAAGACCCCCAGCTCCCCAGGACCCCCAGCCCTCAGGAACCCAGCCCCAGAGCTCCCATCCCTTGGGATCCCAGCCCCCCAGAACCGCCAGCCGCAGGGCCCTTACCCTCAGGCCCCCCACCCCGTGGATCCCAGACACCCAGGATCCCCAACCCTCGGAAGCCCCCCAAGACCCCAGCCCACACACCTCCAGGGCCTGGAAGATGGCCTTGGAGCGGTTCTTGTCAGCCTCCCGGGCCGGCAGCTCCGTCTCCTTGAACTTGAGGAACTGGCGCCAGAGGATCTGCCGGAGGGGGGGGGCAGCTGAGCAGGGACCCCCGGCCAATGTTGACCTCTCCCTGGGAATCCGCTCCCCCCCCCCTCCAATTTTCCATGCGTGCAGAGCCGGCGGGAAGGAAGTGGCTGTGCCGGGCTTTGCCAGCGGTGACTCACAGCACAGCCAGGGAGGGTGAGTCAGGGAGGCCCCCCCCGACCAGACGCCCAGCTCTGCCACGGCTCTGAGCCCCTGCGCCCTGCACACCCCTGGGCTGGCACCGGTGGGGGCTCAGCTCCACGGCCACAAACTGATCTCCCAGTGACCGACAGCACAGCACAGCTGGCCACGTGCCAGCAAAGGGGCTGCAAGCCAGACACAAACTACCCCCAGCGGGGCCACAGGCCAGCTGGGACCCCACCATTCACTGCCCCAGGCACTGCTGGCTCCCGGGGCCAGTCATCCCTGTGAGAGCACCATCCCTGTCCATGTCTCTGTCCCCAGTCCCCATGCCTGCGCCCCTCACTGGCAGCAGCGGCGCTGTCCCACTCCATCCCCGTGCCCGTGCTGTGCCAGCAGCACCAGCCCTGTTCTGCGTCCCCCTGCCCCTTGCTGTGCTGGTGACCTCACCTCGATCTCCTCGTAGCTGGCGGGGAGGCGGCGCTCCTCGAAGAGCGTCGAGTGCTGCCGGCTCCACTGCAGCAGTCCTGTCACCACCTCGTAGTACTCCTGCCAGCGCAGCTGCAGCTCCTGGGGATGGGAACACGTGTGGGGCTGGGGCTCACGCCGTGGGGGGTGGCAGCAGCAGTGACCTCCCCAGCTCCCCGACTCGCCCAACTCACGTTGGCCTTGACGCCGTCCTGCACCTCAGGCACGCGTGGCATGGCATCGTACAGCGAGGACACGTAAGTGATGATGGACTTCTCGTCTGGCTGCGCCACATCCACATCTGCAGAGAGGGAGGGGTCAAATGGGAGTGCCCCATGGCAGGGAGGGGTGCGGGCTCTCTTGGGGGACCCCCTGGTTCACCCCAGCCCGTACCTTCGGGGTCCAGCAGCCGCGTCACGCCCAGGTCCCGCTCGGCCACGGTGAAGGCCTGGTCCAGGTTCTCCAGGTTGCTCTGACGATACACCCGGCTCATGTCGATCAGCATCGGCCTGCAGGCAGCAGGTCAGTGGGGGTCAGCAGGGCCATGGGGACCCCAAAACCCCAGGACAGCAGGTCCCTCCCCTCCCTGGGGCTGCCTTCACCCCTGCCTCGCCACCCCGTGCCCCACACACCCACACTGGGAGCACAGCAGCAGTTGAGACTCCCACACCTGGCACAGGAGCACTGGGAGCTGGGGACACCCCGCAGTCCCCAGCAGGGACCCCAGTGCACGCAGAACCCCCATGGCCTGTGGGATGGGCACCCCAACCCCTCGTGAGACTGACTCCCCAGTCCCCCATGGGACAGACACCCCAACCCCCTGTGGGGCTGACACCCCAGTCCTCTGTGGGTCTGACACTCCAATCCCCCGTAGGACTGACACCCCCATACCCTCTGGGGCAGACACCTCAGCCCCTCTTTGTGGCTCCAGGGGGGTACCAAGTTCGGCGTGGCAGCGGCTCAGTGCAGAGCACGGCACAGATGTGACGTGGCACATTGAGGCTGCCTCCCCCCATCTGGCACAGCCCTGCACATATTTTCGCTCCCCAAAATCACACAGCGGTCCTGGCAGGACCCGTGGGGACCTGCCTGCCCACGCCCCAGCACGCCATGGTGGGCACGGCACCACCGACACGGGCCAATGGGCTGGGGCTCGTTGGGAGCACATGCCCACATCACCCCGAGTGGGATCACCGGCCAGCCCTGCTGAACACATGCCTGCCCACAGGATCCATGTGATCCCAGTGAGCACACCCCACCCACAGGATCGATGTGGTTGATCTCAGTGAGCACACCCCACCCACAGGATCGATGTGGCTGATCCCAGTGAGCACACCCCACCCACAGGATCGATGTGGCTGATCCGAGTGAGCACACCCCACCCACAGGATCGATGTGGCTGATCTCAGTGAGCACACCCTATCCACAGGATCGATGTGGCTGATCCCGGTGAGCACACCCCACCCCACCCACAGGATCGATGTGGCTGATCTCAGTGAGCACACCCCACCCACAGGATCGATGTGGCTGACCCTGGTGAACACACACCTGCCCATGTGTCATGTGGCATCACCGTGGCACTCACCTGTGCCGGTGGATGATGGCGTTGAAGAGGCGCCCGTCCCGCCAGCTGGTGGTGAAGTTGTCGCAGCGAAGGCCCTGGTAATCCTCCACCATCCGCTGTGACCACAGCAGCAGCTTCTCCTTGGCAGTCATGTCCTCAGACTGCCCCGTCACCTGGATGTCTGAGATCTGCCAGGACATGACTGTTAGTCCAGGCACGGGCACCAGCACTGAACCAGCGCCAACAAAGGTACACTCGCTCCACGGCAGCTCCCAGTGACACCACTCCTGCCCCACACAGGGACCACACTGGCACCACAGAACCCTGGCCCCCTGGCATCACTGTCCCCATCCCCACCCCACCGGGCTCACCTGGAAGTGGAGGATGATGGTCCAGATGAGCCCCAGCGTAAGCTTGGGGTTGCCATCAGCGATGTCATCGTTCCGGATGTTCACCAGCTTCACCTGTGGCACAGGACACATGTGGTTCAGGGATGGGAGAGCATGGCACAGCCCCGAGGGGTCCTGGGCATCTGGGGGGGGTCCCACTCCCTTCTCACCTGCCGATGCTTCAGGTAGTTGAGGGCAATCTGGACGTTCTGCAGCTTGTGGAAGCGCATCCGGCCTTTCTCCCGGGGCTGGGGGAGAGAGGGGCAGTGAGTGCAGCTGCTGTGGACACCGCCCTGCCGTGTCCTGCCACCCCGTCCCCCTGCGATGCCACGGCACAGCCCCGGCCCGTTTCCCAGCCATGGCCCTGCCACGCCAACCACGACGCTGTCCCGCCACGCTGCCCCCCCCAACTCCAGCCCCTCCCGGCGCCACACATGCCGACGGCACCCGCCCTCGCACTTTGCCCTTGCAGGGGTGGGGACGCTCCCCGTGCTCCCCCCGCGAGCCTGCCGGCACAGACTGTTCCCACCCCACACCCGCCAGTGCCGGGGCCACTGCGGCCATCCTGGGGGCAGCCAGGTACCCAGCATGTGGGCACAGCAGCCGCTGCCCGGGCAGGACCGGTGCCAGCCTCAGTGCCACAACACCACGGTCCTGACAGTCCCTCACCATGCAGCTCCTCAGCACACTCCAGTGTCTCCCCTCAGCAGGACCAGGCACTGCTGAGCTGGGTGAGCACCCCCAAAAACTTGCAGGTCCCAGCTGGGGTCCCCTGGGCAGGTCCTGCCTGGACAGACACCCCACACCTGCTGGCCCCACCATCTGAGCCTGGTTTACACTGCTGGGAGAGCTGGGGAGCCCCCAAACCTCCCCATGCCGCTCAGCAATGGACCAGGGTTCCTCCCACCCCACAGCTGGGAGTCACCAAGGACCCACAGCCTGTCAAGGCCAGGATCAGCCCTGCTGGGGTTGCTGTCCACAGAACTATCCCCCTTGCCAGACATCCCAGGGAGCCAGTAGCACATCCTCTGTGGTGCTGGGAGCCATAATCTAACTCCAGCCCAGTGGAACCTAGTGCAGTGGGATCACTCCCAGTGATGCCACGCTTCTCTACTCGCTACTCATGCTCACTACTTCACTGCCACCAACATCTGGCCCGGGGAAACTCACTCCCATGGCACTTGGCATCGGATGGGGCACCGGGACAGGCACAGCATGCAGCCAGAGAACCAGGACGGCACAGCACACGGCCCACGGATGGAACCCCAGGCCCCGCGGACGGAGCCTCGGCACGCGTCGGCACTGCTCCGTGCCGGTATCGCGGTGTCGGCCGCCATGCAGGGCCGTGCCGAAAGCCGACAGCAGAACCACTCACCAACCGCAAGGTCCGCAGGACGTCGCGCTCCCGGGGCTGCCCCGGCCGAGCAGAGCGGAGAGGAGCAGAGAGAGGAAGGAGGAGGAGGAGGCAAAGGCGGCGGTGGGCCGGGGCCGGCGCCGGGAAGCAGAGAGGGCACCAAAGCAAAGAGAGGTTAGAGGCGGCGGGCGCGGGAACTTGGGGTCACCGGGACGGACCGACGGCCAGGCGGGAAGAGAGGGAGCAGAGGCGGGCAGCGACGGCGAGGACAAGGACGGGTGGCAGAGGGGTGCCGGCACGCGGCAGGGAGCAGGGGCGGCGCGGGGCGGGGGCAGCGCGGCACCTACCAGCGTGTCCCCCGAGAGCACCTCCAGCAGTGAGATGAGGTTGTGCCCATCCCGCAGGTCCTCGTACAGGTCGTTGACGTGGCGCTGCGCCTGAGGGGACAGTGACGGTGTCAGGGGGGCTGGGGGCAACCGAGCGCTCCCCCATCCCTGCCAGCCAGCTCTGGGGTGGGCGCCCGGTGACCGCTCGGTGCAGCGGGTGCTCACACACGGCCCCAAGCACAGCCGGTGCCCCCAGTGCCACATCCCCCCGAACACACACAGCAACTCCCCCCCACGGTGCCAGGATGGATCCAGTATTGTTCTGGCATCACTCCAGCATCACTCTGGCATGCACAGGGTCCTGCTGCCCACCATGCTGGGTTGGACCTGCTGCCCGCCACGCTGGCAGCCCCAGGGATCCGTTCCCAGTGAGGGAAGCGGAAGGTGAGCGAAGAGGAAGAGCACGGTGGGACAGACAGACAGGAAGGACCTACCTCTGCTCGCCAATGCTGCACAGGGCAGAGAGAAGAGAGCAGTTAGGACAGAGCAAAGAGAGGATCCGGGGTGGACTGGGGGTGGTGGCGGCATTGTGGTGGCACTGCGGGGTTGGGGACATGTGGAGACACGTCACCATGGGGGCTGCAGGACATCCCAGCATGTGCTGAGTGCTAAGGTGGGGCTCTGCCCACCACACTGTAGGGATGGGCACTGGCACGATGGCAGGGAACGGGGACCACACGAGTGGGATAGAACCAAGGGTGTCAAAGCCCAGGACACATTCCCACATCCCCTCCTGGAACACATGGGAGGGCAGCAGGGGGGCAGCTCCTGCCTGCAAGGACAGACCCCCACCATGGAGGCAGCCGAGAGGCCTCGACTACTGGTGAGGCACAGAAGAACTTGCACTGGCACAGGGTACCCTCCACTGCCCATGGCCTTGGCAATGCCAGCACGGGGGGCTGCAGCTGGGGATGCTTCCAGGGCTGAGGGCTGAGGTCTGCTGGGGCTGCAGTGCCCACTGGACTGTACCTTGATGAGGTGCTTGTTGACCCATTTGGTGAAAGTTTTCTTCTGGACACGATCTCGCTCATCTGCAAGAGAGGAGAGGGACAGGTGAGCTGGTGGCACCTGGATCACAGCACAGCGAGAACCAGGCCCCGCTGGCGGCACCGCAGGGCACAGCTGGTGCAGGAAACGATGAACCAAGAGCTCTGGGGAACCACGGTGAGTCACGGGGTGTGGGGGAAGGAAACAGCTAACGGGGATCGGCCCCGGCGTGCCAGCGCTGTGCCAGCACCCGCCAGCACCTATCAGCGCCCATCAGCAGCCGCCAGCACCAGAGAGAGCACGGGGTACCCACCCAGCCCTGAGACCCTGGCACCACAGCGGGGAGGGAGCCCCAGCACTGCCCTGGGCTCTGTAGGCACTGACCAAGTGGGAA
>NW_020956909.1:82129-85440 GCF_003031625.1 Empidonax traillii
CCCACTAACCCACCCACTGCCCTGCACCCCACTAACCCACCCACTGCCCTGCACCCCGCTAACAAACCCACCCCCCAGCACCCATCCTTCTGTTCCCGCTGCCCCCTGGCCCCCAGTGTCACCACCAGCACCAGACCCAGTCCGGTGCCCAGGAGAGGTCGGTGACCAGAGGGGACACTCCGTGCACGTGGGGCAATGCCACCAACCCCATGGCCGCCGGGACGCCCCCCTGCCCACACCACCGCGAGCCAGGTGCCGCGTGCCGGGTCTTGCCCTGCCGGAGCGTGCCGGGATCTGCCCACGCGGCACCCAGCACCCCACAGCCAACACCCCCCACCCGGGCGAGCACCTGGGGACGCCGCGCACCCAGAACTGCCCCACGGGCCCGAGGACGCTCAGCAGCTCAGCGGCACAGCCAGGGCGTGCCGGGCCGGGAGTGGCCGCGGTGTGAGAGAAAGGAAGGAAGGAAGCGTGGGGCACACTGCGCACCGAGTCGGGGGCACTCGCACCGCGCCCCGGCACCCTCGCCGGGAACACTGACACCCAGAGGGTCCCCACGGCGGCGCCCGCTCCGTGGCAGCGGCGGAGCGACCGCCGCAGCCAGGCCACAGCGGCTGGGCAGGGCGTGGCAGGAAGAGACCGACGGGCACCGGGGATGGGGATGGGCGGCGGCGTGGGGGTCTGACCCACACTCTGCCCCATAGCCAGTCACAGGGACACTGTCCCAGTATGGGGGGGTCTGCCCCACGGCCTGCCGGGGACACCACCCCAGCATGGGGGTCTGACCCACAGCCTGCCCCATAGGCTGCCCTGGGGACGTTAACCTGGGGACACTGCCCCGGCGTGGGGGTCTGCCCCAGGGACACCGCCCTGGTGTGAGAGCTTGCCCCACAGCCAGCCCCACAGCCTACCTGGGGACACACCTCCCCAGGGACACTGTCCCAGCATGGGGGTCTCCCCCAGGGACACCGCCCTGGTATGGGAGTCTGTCCCACAGCCTGCCCCGGGGACACCGCCCCAGGTGAGGGATGCAATGGTGGGGCGGCTTCCCCTCCCACACGCCTCGGCGCGGTACCTTTGCGGCCCTCGGCCGCCCGCAGCACAGCCAGGTACAGGTTGTCCTCGGAGCCCGTCCGGGTGGCCGCCACCGGAGCCTCCTCCGGGTTGCGCCGCTGTCGGGACATGGCTGAGCCCCGACACAGCTCGTCTCACCTCCCGCTCCCTTGCCGGTCCCGCCGCGAGTGGGGCGGCCGGGGGAGGAGACGGGCCTTCATCCCCCCGCCCCATGCCCCGACCCTGCCCACAGGAAACTCCCAAGCCCACGGCGCCGCTTTAACCCTTCCCTTCCCGCGCCGGCAGCCGGAATGGGGCACAGACCCACTGATCTGCCATGGGGCACCCCACGGGAAGCCGGCATCCCCCGCCGCACGCCCGGGGTCGCAGGACCTCCAGTTCTGCAAGAGCGGGGGGTGGGAGCACCGGTCCTGAAGCTCGTGGTGCTCGGAAACCTTGATCCTCACAGCCGGAGCTGCCAGACCCTCTGCCCCACGCTCCGGGACCTTGGGAACCCCAGGTCCACAAGCCTGGGGTTTGGGATCCCCAACACACACACCCCCTAGGGCTTCGGGACCCCTAGGTTCACAAGCCCTGAGGGTTTGGGACCCCCAACACCACAGCCTAATGATGTCAGACCCCCAGTCCCCACATCCTGGGACCCCAACATTTACAAGCCCCAGAGGCCCAGGATCCCACATTCCCAGCTCAGGACTCTTCTGGCCCCATACTGAGGGTTCCCAAAACCCTTCTGGCCCCATGGTCAGGGGTTACCCGGCCCCTCAGCTCCCAGTTGGGACCCCCAGCTCCTCTGAGGGCCATGGCACCACCTCCTTCCCCAGCCCAGGGACCTCCCAGCAACCCCAGACCATGCCCTGGTACCACAGGACTCCTGCTCTCTCCACCCTCTGGCTCAGGTCCCTGAAGGTTTGCCAGGTCCAAGTCCTGTACTTGGGGGGCTCAGAGTCCCAGGGCCCCTCCTGGGGGGTTCACGGTCCCAATCCCCTGGGCTGCAGGACCCTGAAAATGGAGGGGCTGAGCCCCACGGACCCACCAGGTGCCCCCTGCTCACACCAGTGGCTGCTCCCACCCCTGCCAGTGGCTCCACTCGCACCAAGCACCCCAGGACAGCACCCAAAGGGGTGGCACCCACGGGGGCTCATGTTGGGCAGGGGTATTGGCAGCACTGGAGGAATGCCCCTCCTCAGGGACCCATCTCCCACTGCATCCCCCGACAGGGTGACACTGCTGGCCATGGGAACCACAGGGGGATTCTGGGGGTTGCACCCCGCTGGGTGCTGTATCCTCCTGGGATGTCCCTCCTTGGGGCTCTCAGAGTTTGGGATCCCCAGAGGAGCTGGCACAGGATGGGAATCCACAGCCCCTCAGAGCAGCACGGGGCTGACAGCTCTGCTGATGGCAGCACCCATGTCATCCATGTCACCAATGTCACCCACGTCACTAGTGTCACCCACGTCACCCATAGCAGGAGTGGCAGCTGCTGGGGAAAGTGCAGCCTCAGGCACGCTGAGTGCTGCCAGCCTGACACAGCCTGGGCCCCAGCACCCACATCTGCACCCCAGCTCCCAGGTCTGTACCCCAACATACACAGCAGTGCCCCGGGGCCCATGTTCTGCACCCCAACATCTACATCTACACCCCAGCACCCACGTCAGTTTCCACACCCGACACCGGTGTGGAGTCCAAGGACACGGGGCCGCGGCCCCGTCTCACCGTGACTCACGGTCCAACCACGCGCCCGCGGCGCCACGGGGAGCCCCGCCAGCACCCGCCCACCGGTGACACCCCCTGTGACACCCACCCGTGATACCCCGTGGGTGGGGGGGGCCCGTCAGGGAGCGGCAACCAGTGCCGGCCCAGGGCCCGCTGGGGCAGAGCCAGCGCGGCCGCCGCGGAATGCGGGCGGCACCAGCCCTGCCCGCCCCGGTCCCGGCCCCGGCACGCACATTTTTCCGCCGAGAGCGCATCTGGCACAGGCGCATCTGGCACGGGCACAATCTGGCACAGGCACATCTGGCGTCCGGAGCGCGATGGGAGCCCGGCTGACGCACGTCGGGGGGGACAGGGACACCCGGGAGCCGCAGCTAAGGCGGCCCACGGGCATCAGGACGCGAAGGGTGCAGGGCGGCAGAGGGACAGGGCGGTGGTCGTGGTACTGCCAGGGCGGTGATACAGGCGGCACCGTGCCGGATTGGTACCTTGCTCACACCGGCTGAGCCGCTCCGACGTGCCGAGCC
>NW_020956910.1:0-1646 GCF_003031625.1 Empidonax traillii
GCAGGAAAGAAACCCTGGTGGCTTCACACGAGCTTTTACTCAGAATAAATATATTATAAATCACGACAGGGGTAGGAAGGGTTTTAAACAGGCAGTTTCAAAGAGGCCCACGGGGATTTAAGGAATGCAGGCCGTGTTAGGGAGCGGGGAGCACCAGATCCCCAGGAATTCCCACCGTGGGGCTGCAGCCAAGACATCAACGGAGAGCCTGGAGAAAAACAAAAAAAGGGAGGTGGAATTAGGAAAGGAGGAATGTTTTCTGCTCCTGTGCAAGACTGAGATGTCTAAAGCAGCTGGCTGGCTGCTGTCAGATCTAAAAGGGAGGTTGGGGAAAGGTCTGACGAGAATCCAGGAAAAAAAAAAAAACAACAACAAGAAGAGCGCAAGAAAAATTACTGGAGAAAGTGCCCTGCACTGAGATTTTCCACAACCCAATCTGTTTAGTTTATCAACACTAAGAAGATGGAGAGGTGACTAATTTGATTAAGGTGTGTAAGTGCTTTCACGGGGAGAAAATTGGGGCGAGTGAAGCGGCCTTTAATCTTGCGGAGAAAGGAATATTTACGGCTGGGAGCGGATTCCTGACGCGCTGAGAGCGAAATGATTCTGGTGGAGCGATGGGCCACACAAAGTGACACAACACCAGCACAGGGCTCCAATTTTTCTTGCTTTTCGAGGGGTTTTTAGGATGCCAGGGTTAGGTAGAGCTGCTGGTCAGGTGTCACCTGTCCTAACCAGCCTCTCTGAGCTCCTGGGGTCACGTCAGATGGCTTGGACGGTGGATGCCTCAGCGAAAGGAATTGGGATTGTTGGGCCTGGAGAAGAGAAGGCTCAGGGGTGACCTCATTGCAGCCTTTCAGCACCTGAAGAGGACTTGTAAGAAAGGCAGAGAGGGATTCTGGACAAGGGGGAATGGCTTCCCACTGCCAGAGGGCAGGGAGAGATGGGATATTGGGAAGGAATTGCTGGCTTGGAGGGTGGGCAGGCCCTGGCACAGGTTGGGCAGAGAAGCTGTGGCTGCCCCTGGATCCCTGGAAGTGTCCAAGGCCAGGCTGGAGCAGCCTGGGCTAGTGGAAGGTGTCCCTGCCCATGGAACCAGATGATCTTTAATGTCCCCTCCCACCCAAACCATTCCATGATTCCATGATAAAAAACCACCTCACGTGCAACACACATAAAAAAAACCAAACTGGCACATCTCATCCAATGTGTCCTTCCTCAATCCTGTGATTTAGGGTGGGCCCTGGGAGTAGTTTCACTCGATGAAATGGCTTTGCTGGAAGTGAACCGAGATGGCACCTTTCCCAGGCCATCCATTCCCAGGCAGGGCGAGCACAACATCCACCCTGGAGTGGCTGCAGCTCCGAGGAGCTGCCACCACACGGACCAGAACGGGTGGGTGAAGGTCAGAAAGGGGGGAAAAAAAAGCAGGAGCAGAAAACTCTTCCTGCCCAGATGGCTGAGTTTGGAGATATCTCCAAGCAAGCAGCAATTAAAAGAAAACACGTTGTGTGCCTTTCCCCTGGACTGGGATGGTGTGTCCAGTTCTGGGACCCTCAGTTTAGGAAGGACGTGGAGGGGCTGGAGCGTGGGCAGGGAAGGGAACGGAGCTGGGAAGGGGCTGGAGCAGCAGGAGGGGCTGAGGG